>NW_024468323.1:0-42400 GCF_002104995.1 Linderina pennispora | reverse complement strand
GATACCAAGAGACGATAGCTGCGTGCCCCGAGTTGGAAGAGGTACTGGGATTCGATACCTACGGCCGATGCCTCTCCAGCGAAAACCTCATGCCGATAAAGGAATCACAACTGTGTATGATTGCCACGGTTAAGACACTGGGGGCCGATGAGTACCTAAAGTCGCATTACAACGGTGCCGTTGTTTACGGTGCAAGCAGAGATGAGTGTGAAGCCGCCTTAGCTATCGGAGGTCTTGCTCTCGGTGTTTAGACCATTTTATGTTCTAAATCTCCTTTCATTATCTTCTTTCTTCTCGGCTCACTGCTATCGTTTCTTGGATTAACTTTCTATTCTCAACCATATTTTTTTTTTAGTTTCTGGCTACCCTCAGCAGATACTGTATCTCCTTGCACCTTCAGAGACTCCAAACAACTAACGAATATCAACCCAGCATGCAGCACGATAAATTGACATCCCTATTATCGACATATGATCGAATGGATGGCACTCTTGGAGAATTGTACATAAACCACGAGTTAGCTTGTCAATGTTGTGTTGAAAATAGCTACAGTTGCCTTGGATTGGCAGCGAGGAATTCCCAAAAACCGTCTGGAACCACCGACGTCAACAACAAAAGCCAACTTGAAGTCAAACTGGCAAAATCCCAAGAAATCTAGGATCCAACACCATGTACTCATCGTTTGCCATCATCTCTCCTAGCTATATATCGTATATCCATAGACTAAAAGCTGTAAGTATATTTGGTTCAGATCAATGCAATAGCAACTGATTCTCTGCATCCAGTACTAGGGTAAACCACCGCTATTTGAATAAAGCGCAAGCTGAGGTTTGTTGCTCCGCATGTTGTTGCATATATCTTTGCTATTCCTCTGAGGTGACCACATTTTGTGTTCTGCCTTTAAGGGCAACATAACGCTTGCGCCACAGGATTATGTCGACGGTTGCACTATACCTGCTGGATATGTAGCATGGGAAGTTTTCTGCTACTCCCAACTCGATGGCAATCCGGAGGATGTGTGGCTGGATATATCCACTGACTTGCCTCTTTTGTTGGCAAGCTAGTGGCACGGGTGCCAAGGTTGGCACTCTTGCAGCCAGGGTGATTACAATGGTGGATATAAAGCGAGAGGGAGAGGAGCCGGTGGTGCCTATCTCCATCCTTGGAACGGACTTTTCCATATTCTCAGTAAAAATGGTTGCCAAACAACACTATCGACTTTTCCCAGCTCGACGATATCGCTGCTGGCCCTGGAGCCGACGCTGAGATATGCCATGATGGTAAGGCATATAGCTATCAGCCCTAAAGGCCCAATTTCTCGTAATATCGTGCTAAGAAGTATACCTACATCCATAGGCCAGCACATTTGGTTCGGTCATGGACCACGTCGGAATCGCCAGCCTCGTTAAGCACTGTGAAGCTACTCTTAACCAGATGACTTGTTTCGTTCGTGAGCTCTCTCGCCGCGCAATCATTAAGACAATCGCAATGGTTGGTTCTGCCAGAGCACATTATGCAATGATCATCTTGATGCAGGCGGTCAGCGAGGATGTCAAGGCAAAGCTAAGCAAGGATGTCTACCGGACTGAGGAAGAGCAGGATTACAAGCTTGTCTCTAAGCGTGGCCAAGGATTTTGCTAGGCGTGTGTTTGAGGATCATACTGACGCCATTCTGAAGGACAACACCGATATGTGCCCAGAGCTGCTGCCGGTGTTTTTCTTCGATGCGTATGGCCGATTTATCTGCAGCGAAGGTATTATGCCCCTGAAGGAGTCAGAGCTGTGCATTCTTGCGGTAGTTATCCCCCTCCAGATCGAGGACTACACCAACATCCACATCAAGATCTGCCGTCTATGGCGCTAACAAGGACGAAATCAATGCCGCTATGGCCATAGGAAACCTAGTGCGCAAGGCTGGTGCCTAAATCGACACTAGTCATTCATTTTCTAAAATGAGGAAATATAGAAATGTAAGAGGCAATTTGTGCAAGAAAACCAGCTAAAATGGAGAGCAAAAGTTGCAACTAGCCAAAAGCCCCGGTCTGATAACTACTCTTTGCCAGCCTTTGCACGGGCTGCATTGGCTGAGTCAGTCTGATGCATGCGCTCCATGCGACCGGGAATGGATCCAAAGCGCCCAGTTCTCATATCAGTAAATGCCTGTCCCAGCTCCTCCTGAGTGTTCATGACGAATGGGCCGTAGCGGGCAACCTTCTCGCCGATCGGTGTACCGGCCAGGACCAGAACGCGCGCCTCCTCCGACCCAGCAGCCTCAAAGTCAATCGGCTGCCCATCGGTTTTGATGACAGCCATCTGGCCTTCCTTCACCTCTGCCTTCTCGTTGCCAACCAGGATCGGCTCCGTGTGGAAGTTGTACACCATTGCGTCCCATGCCCGCTCGGGAGATCCAGCGCGTACCGCCCAGTGGTGCGCAGGTCCAGGAAGAATATCTGCGTGCGCGTGTCAATGTTGGCAGTGACATCTTCAACCTTGCCTGCAATGACCTTGATCCGTGTCTTTTCGTCGCTGGAGGTGAACGTGGGGATGTTCTCGGGCGGAACGTCCTGGTAGCGAGGCGCCGTCATCTTGTACTTGGCAGGCAGATTGACCCAGATCTGGAAGGAGTGCATAACACCGCCTTCCTTGAGCATCTTCTCGGTCGGCATCTCGCTGTGGATGATGCCGGATGCTGCGCTCATCCACTGAACCCACCCGGGCTTGAGAACTCCGTGGTTGCCGTGGCTGTCACGGTGCTCAATCTCGCCCTCCAGCACGTACGAAATGGTCTCCTGGCCACGGTGTGGGTGATCGGGGGCACCGACAGCCTCGCCGGGTCCATACTTTGTCGGGCCGAGATGGTCGAGCATCAGGAACGGGTCAACCATGTCCAGGCTGCCGGATGGTACTGGGCGGCGCACGATAAAGCCGCCGCCTTCGCGCTGGCGGTGTGCAGTGATGATTCGCGAGACCTGCTTAGTGATTTTTGTAGTGGTGGACATTTGTGCTGTTGGTGGTGTTGTTGGTGTTGTTGGTGTTGTTGCTGTAGAAATACAAGGGATGTGTAGAAGATCTGGGAGTGGCTGAAAAGCTGGGAGACCAAGAACCGGCAGTGCCAAAATCAGCGCTTTTTATGCAGATCGGGCCAGTGTGGTGATTATTAAGGATTTGGTGGCCGATTTGTCATTCGGCTGGGGCTTTAGTCACGCATCCTGAACCAGCGTGACTGGCTGGCGCTCCAGGACAACCGCGTTAGTAACGGACATCGCATTACTAAACTGCCACTGCTCACTCTCGTAACGAGGCACAAGCAGCACAAAGCGATATTCCTCACCAGACCCGTCTGCTTACAGTGCTTAGCCACCAGCTCCTGTACTGGGCCATCGGCAGCATCGAGTCGGTCCTCTTAGACCCGGGCACTGGAGGTGGTTTGGAGTGGGATGCCTATGACCCGATTCCTTTGGCCTGCCTGTTCTCTGCCGACAGCCCACAAGCTCCCACGCTTGCCGACATGCAAACTGCTCGCATTGATGTACCCCCCAGCGATGGCTGGTTCAACAAAAAACAGGTGCAAAGCGAGACTCGTCCAGAAGCCTGCCGCGTCTGAGTGCTGGCTATCCCGGCGCCAAGGACCGGAAGCAGGGCCCAGACGTGCTGAACCCACCGTTTATTTTTGGCCTGCAGACGAACGGCAATCAACCGAATCCTTCGATCGCCCAGCTTCTCCTTTGTGGACATCGCTTTCACCCACAGAGGCTTCTTGGCATCTCATCTCGTTTCCATTTACGAATGCGTATTTTTGGAGACCCGGTCGGAGCCTGCTGTCTAGGCTTTTCAGCATGCGCTCGCCAAGCCCACTCAGGTCTCCTGAATGTAGCCACCACCCGGTAGCTATGTGCTGCTGCGAATATAAAAGCACAGGCGTTCCTCGCAGACATCACACTTTCACTACCAACAACACCAGCCAGCAATTCCACACCAGCCTCTCACCCCCACCTGCATCCAGCAATGAAGATCACTGCCTTTACCCTCGGATTCCTCGCAGCCGCTGCCTCTGCCGCGCCGGCTGCCGACACCGCCTCGGGCAACAGCGCCTGCGCCAAGACGCTTGCGCTCAAGATCACCAACATTTACGAGAACGGCGACACCAACTTCCACTACGACTACTGCGAGAACATCAAGGACGGGCGCGGGTTCACCTCTGGCATCTCTGGGTTCTGCACCGGCACCGCCGACGCATGGGAGGTGGTCCAGCAGTACCACAAGCTGACAGGCGGCAAGGACTCCTTCAGCAAGTACGACGGTGTGCTGAAGAAGTATGCCCAGTCCGGCAGCGACTCGACCAGCGGGCTCGACGGATACTGCTCGGTGTGGTCGAAGCTGGGCAAGTCCGACGCAAAGTTCCGCAATGCGCAGGACGCGATCCGCGACAGCATGTACTATAACCCATCGCAGAAGCTTGCGGACCAGCTCGGACTCAAGCTGAGCATCAGCCGCGCACAGCTGTACGACTGCGGCATCCAGCACGGCACTGGATCGGACGCCGACGGACTGGCTGGGCTGATCAAGACCACCAACGCGTCGTTCAAGGCCGATGCCAAGGGCAGCTCGGGTAGCACGCTCAAGATCAACGGCCACAACGTCGACGAGGTCGCCTGGCTGACAAAGTTCCTGCAGGTGCGCACCAACGACCTGCTCCACCCGAAGGAGAAGGAGAACGCCTCGGGCGCATGGAAGGAGACGCTGTACCGCGTAAAGTCGTACCAGTACGCTCTCAGCAAGAAGCAGTACAACTGGACCAAGTCGGTGCAGGTCCTCGACAACGATGGCAAGCCTGTCACAGTCTCGTGCTAAACATCCATCTATACTTTTCTCAATTCCATTTCTACAGCCTCATTTGCCGACTCTGAAGCGACAACACAGTTCAATGCCACCATGACTAAGCCAGGCATATATATTCAGATCCCCAAGGGCTACTTCTCTTTTTCTCCTCAGCTGTTTTTTTCTTGAGCAATCTCCTACATGTGCGCTCGTAAACACTTGATTCTGCCTTTGAGGTTAACAGTGGTAAATATTGAGATCTGACGATTAGAGCCAGCTACCCTGCACACAAGCACAAGATGTAGCCTTCAGCATGATAGGAACATGTGCAGAGGGTTTCATGGAACCCAGCAAGATATCTATATGCACATCCCAAAAACAAGTATTATGCACAGAGGATCCAAGCTAATTCATGTGTGTTCATCATTGCTTGTCTTTGTAGAAGGGCGTACGTTGAAGGGAGGGGAGCTCAGGCACACTGGCACTACGCGCGACATCTAGGCTCCATGGTTTGCGACATGTAGCCGTCAAGCATCTAGCCTCGCGACACGTATCTGCCTAGCCAGTGGAGGCAGTAGCTGCAGATCTCTTTCTACCGCTGTGGTGTGGCGTGTCTCGAGCACAAGAGCACAACTAAAAAATTTGACCGTTGCAATTTCTTTCTCTCCTCAGCTCTCCCTTGCACATTCCAATTCCCTCAACCTCTTCCTACTTTTATTTTTTGCATTCAAGCCTTTTTCTTCTATTTTTATTTGTACAAACATCCTTTTACATTTATATTTCGCATTCAAACTAGGCAAATGGAGAGAGATAGTTTCGACACCCTGCGTCCTGGCATGCGCGCCTGGGCGCCGTACATGCAGTCGCCACTGTCGCCGAGCACAGTTCTGCCGCGTAGTCCATCGACACCCCAGTCGGCATTCACACCGCGGACACAGTTTTCACCCGGGCTGCAGTCCAGCGCATACAAGTCAACGGCGCCGTCGACACCGATGTCGGCGACCAGTTCACTGACAGTATTGGATGCAAAGAACATTGTGCGGGACTTTGGGCAGCCGCGGCTGGACCTGACGGCCGAGGACAAGTGGCGGAGGCTAGGGGCACGGATTCTGCCCTTGTTTAATGGTGATCGTCTACAGGGCACGGTGGAGGAGAACAACGAAATTGTCAGGTAAGGGAGACGGAGCCATAGCATGCGGTTGTTTGTTTTGTGTGCGTCAAAGCGCCAGGTGAGATCTGCATACGTGAAGCGTGTGGGGCTTTTTGCTAAAAATACATTTTTCTGGTAGGAGCTGTCTGCGAAGCGACCAGGATTCGATATGGCACGAGATAAACAACATCCTGCGGGTCGGGATGTCGTCGCTGATCCGGACCATGTACCAGCAATGCGAGCTGGTGCCAAAGTTTGAAGCACTAAAGCTGACCAAGGGCAGCAGCAAGCAGCCGCTGGCTATTCTGTCAATGAACGGAATTGCCAATGCGGAGCGCATTAACAGCGCGCAGATCTGCGACAGCCTAGTGACGGTATGGGAGATGCTGTCGGCACATATTCTGCCGTATTTTGAGGGCGTATTTCTGCCGGTGTTGCAGTTCCGGCTGGCATCCAAGGCCCGGCCCGGCAAGGCGGGTAGCATGCGGCGCGCCGTGCTTATGCATTTCAGAGACATTATTGTGGTACCCGTGCTAGGGAGGCTCGAGGAGGTCGCGGGAATGGTGCATGCAGAGAACCTACATGGGGTGCAGGGGAGCCACCACCAGATGGCGGCGATCTTACTGCAGATGCTGACGGTGCTGGCAGGGCTGACGCCAGCGGAGCGCGGCCCGCTGTTCAAGACAGCGCAGGCGTTTGCTGTTGCGATGCAGGTGTGAGGTGTGGGGTGTGAGGTATGAGGTATGAGGTGTCACGTGGGATGTAAATAAACTATTTCAAAATCAAATCAGTGAGCGTCTGACCGCTCAACTGATGCAAGCGCATTAACTGGGGGTGGGACACGCACGCACTCTCCATGCTTTTCACCTCCTCCTTCAACCTAGCAAGCACCATTTATTACAATACGCCATTAATGTTTTCTAGACACACACTGTTCCGCACCAACGCAACAGGCACTACCGGCAGCGACCCGCTTTCAGCTGGCGACAGCAGTTCGCAGGAGATGGTAGGAGCGTTAAACAAGCTTGAGCCCGTGGCTGAGACATCGCGCAGGCGGCAACAATCCGATGCTCCTCAGTTTGGAAGGCACGAGATTATGAAGGAGATGAAGGCGACCGAGATGAACCAGCATCATGACAAGTCGTTTCCAAGCACAGGGTTTTCGCGGTCACGCAAGGCGTCGCGCGTGTCCCTGCATACGGGCAGTGAGGTGAGCGGGCTGGGAATAGCAGCAAAGGGCCAGGAGCCACGGCAGGCGCAGAGCGCACCGCCGACAGAGCACACAGATGCCGCCACAGACGAGAAGAATGCACTGGTTGCTTTGCCACCAGAGTCACTGGGAAAGAGGCTGTGGCAGCACTTCCAGGTGGCGGCAGGCATGGCGGACCTGCGCGATATGGTGGCCAACAGCGCAACCGGGCTGGTAGTCTTGCCGCAGGCGCCATTCCGCGGGCCAGACGAGCCAGACGTAGGAGCACTTTTGAACGACAACGTGCTATTCACCGATTCAGACGTGCTGGCGGAGGGCAGGAAGTGTAAGTTCACGACAGTCAGCGGGATCCGCGGCACAATCGACTGCAGTTCGGTGAACGCGCTGGGAATGCTGCCGCCAGTCGAGGATATCATGGGCATGATGGCTGAGTCGGAGACGCCGCGAGCCACAATCTTTGACGTGCTGGATGACGAACGGACCCAGCCGCTGGTACGCCTGCGGATAGTCAGCATCCATGACAACTGCAGGCTGCCGGATGGCCGCAGCGTGCGGGTGGCAGTGACATCGGGGGCGCTGCAGCGGGCACTGGTGGTGGACTCGGCAGTGACATCACTGTCGGCCAATATCTACGAGACCGCTAATGCAACAATCAAGGCGCTGCTGCCACAGGCCACGGCGGCGCTGACCGAAGACGACCAGATAAAGGTTGATATCGAAGACATCGTGCAATATGCGCGGCAGATAGAGTCGCGCACGCCGCCGCTGCCTGGACGGCCTGCAAAGGGCGGTGTGGTGAGGCGGCTGACGCTGGGCAGTGGGAGCGTCGAGAAGACGCCCAGCGTCGAGGAGGACACCGACGCATGGCAGGCGGCTATGGCCAAGCTGATGGGCAATCTTGCAGCGCACTTTGATGAACTGGAACACGAGACCAGCATGTGTGGTGACGCTGAGGCGCGCAGGCGGCTGGCAGAGGCAGTGATCGAGTGTGTGGAGAAGCTGGTGTGCGAGTCTGTGTACGCCAAGGTATTCGCTCCATGGTTCAGCGACGACCGCACGCAGGACGAGCAGTTTTGCGTCCAAGGTGGCCGCCCTCAATCTGGCTGATATTCGGCTCGAGCATCTGGGTCTGAAGGCCGCCCCGCAGACCGCAAAGGAGCTGGTGCGTATTGCGCGCGAGACTGGCGCCCAGCTACAGGGCATGAATGCAGTTCGGTCGCCGGCCGAGAAGCTCAAGCTGGTGGTAGACGCACACAAGACCATGGTGGACCGGATGGACCGCCTCAATGCCAGGCTGCGCGCTGGACAGCAGAAAGAGCCAGCACAGAAGCCCGAGGACTCGCCGACATCGTCGCTATTGTCGGCAGACAGCATCCTGCCGCTGCTGATTTTTGCTGTGGTCACGGCCAATCCGCAGAGCTTCATCTCCAACCTGCGCTTTATCCAGCGGTACCGGACCCGCGCGCTCCTGTCGGCACAGTTCGAGTACTGTCTGACCAATGCCCTGGCTGTGGCCTCGTTCGTCGAGTCTGTCGATGCACGAAAGCTGGGGCTGTCGGCTGAAGTGTCTGCCAGCGTGCTGGAGCGCGCAATCCCGCCCGCGCTGATGTCTTTGCAGAACCTGCTGTTCAACAACGCCATGAGCAATGTGGGCATTGAGGTCGTCCAGGGGGTGTATGGCGCGACGCTGGGGAAGCTGATTGATACCAGCAGCCAGCTAATCATGCGTGCACCGTGGCGGTCGCCCAGCGATCGGGAGCTGCAGCAGGGCGTTGCCCACGATGCCGACGAGAAGACTCTGGACCAGACCAATGTCATTGAGGGCGTGCGGTCGGTTCTGAACACTGCCAGCGAGCAGCTGTCGCACGAGATCAAGGGCCATCTGCCACGCAGCAGCCCAGCCATCAAGAGGGCAGTTGTGCCGGAGATCAACGAGCGCTTTGTCAATGCCACGGCATCCGATCTGACTATTGCCGAAGTATCGGAGCTGCTGGCTGCATACCAGGAACTGGCAAAGTTTGTGCGGGGGTAGGCTTGAGTTCATTGTTATTTTTTATTTTCATTTTTGGCCTTAGCAGCTAACAAGATACGCTGTCACGATGATGGTCAGAGCCGCGTTCGTGAACTTGTATGTGACCATGCTGTCTGCCGATTCGTCCCACCGTGTCGCATTGCCAATGTGGAAGCCTGCCCCTGTGTTTTGCACGATCGTGCACGTCACTATGGCCTTGGTCGCGGATGCCCGCATGGCCGCAAGCTTTTTCATTGCATAGCTAACAATGTTTGTGTGCAGCTCCGGGAGCAGTCCGTGGTGGTACTCGCCGTTCCCGATGGCCAGGTCCACTGCCGCCTTCAGGTGCTTGTAGACCTTTTCCGTGCTAGATCCCTTTGTGGCAGCCGACATGGATGAGGTAAGACGTGTTGGGATGAGTGAGAGTCGCCAGTTCGAAAAAAAGAAAGCATCTCCCAGCCAATTACCTGGTCTGATACTCCAGATTGGTGGGCCTGGGCAACTATGGTGATTGTTAGGCCCGATCATCAGGCGAAACCTCATTTTGTTTTCTCAACCTCCTCTCCACAAAAAACCCCCATCTTTTGCACCCTTCTTCTTCGTCGCTAGACATTATCATGCCCCCTCGGCTAGGCTCGCAATGGCGCAAGGCCGCGCTCAGCACATGCATCTATCTTTTCATATCCCTAGCCCTGACACTGCACAACAAGATGGTTCTGCAGTGGTACCAGTTTTCGTTTCCCTGGCTGGTTACTGCCACGCACAGCCTGGGGGGGCATAGTCGGCACGCAAATAATGCAGCGGTTGGGGACGTTCACGCCGGTGCGCCTAGACAAGCAGCAGCAGCGGATTCTCTGGCAGTTCTCGGTCCTGTACACGGTGAACATAGCCGTCAGCAATATCTCGCTGAACTTTGTGACAATTCCCTTTCACCAGGTAGTCCGAGGCACCGTGCCCGTGTTTACATTGGCCATTACCGCATTGTCTGGGGGCGATCCGAAGCTGCCGATACTGGCGTATGTTAGCTTGGTGCCGGTGGTCATGGGCGTGGGGCTGGCGACCTACGGCGATTACTCGTGGACTGTGGTGGGCCTGCTGCTGACGCTCTTGGGGACGGTGCTGGCTGCAGTGAAAACCGTCGTGACAAATCGCATTTTGGTCGGCCGGCTGCAGTTGAAGTTGGGGGCTTTTGATCTGCTGTACAGGCTCAGCCCATTGGCGCTTGCGCAGACCCTGGCGTGGTCGCTGGTCACGGGCGAATTTGCCCAGGCCAGGGCGTTCATGACCGGCATGGATTCGGTTTGGCCGCTGCTGGGTGCATTGGCTGCCAACGGTGCCATTGCGTTTGTGCTGAATATCGCCAGCTTCACTGCGAGCAAGAACACCAGCGCCCTGGCCATGACTGTCACTGGAAACGTCAAAGTTGTACTGACTGTTGTTCTCGGCTGCATTCTGTTCAGCGTCCAGCTCTCGTATCTCAGCATGCTAGGAATCGCGATTACGCTGTTTGGCGGGGCCATGTATTCTCTAGTCCGTCTACACAGAAAATAAACACTCTAGAACAGGTTGCGGCACAGCGGGCATGAGCTCTGGTTGCTGGTGCTGAACCACTTGAACAGACACATGCGGTGGAACTTGTGCTTGCATGTCTTGCACTGCTTTGTCGGCAGGCTGTTGTCCAGCGCCCCGACTGCCGAGTAGCAGATCGCACAGTCCTCGACGCCGGCGAAATGCGCGCCCACATTGCCCAGCAGCTGCGCGCAGACGGCGTCGAGGCGCCGGTTGCGCGACATTTGCGCTTGCGCGGCCACCAGCCAGCTGCGCCAGCGCTTCTCGGTGACTGCCACGCGCTTCATCGACTCGATCGTCGGCAGGGACAGCGGATAGGAAGCAGGCACCCGCACTGTGATCTCCAGAGTGCTGTCGTCGACGGTATAGGTCATGCTGACCTGCGTTCCGCCGGCCTTGATGGTCGCCTCGTCATACTCCTCAAGGATATCGGCCACTGCCGTCGACTTCTCGGCATGCACACGCACATCCCAGGATTCCTCCGTATCAGACATACCATCGTCAGCGTCAGCGTTAGAGCTGTCTGCCTCTTGCTGGCGAATACGTGCAATTTCACGCTCGACAACCAGCGGGCTAATGTGCTTGCATGTGAACTGCTCGACGGCCTGGCTGGTGGCGCGGAGCTTGGCCGACAGTCCAGACCACCAGGACCGGTATGTTGCCGGGAAGGTCCATGCTAGCGAGTACATGATCTGGTGCGCCAGAACGCGGAACAGCTGGTCTCCGCTGGGGTTATGCTGGAGCTCCGCTGCCCACGTCTCCCAGTCCAAGCCTTCAGACGGGTCCCAGAGGCGTGGCTCGTACCCACCCATTGGACTGACGCCATCGATGCTAAGCAGGGCGCATACCCAGGGCATGGCGCTGTCCAGTACCTGGTTGTTGCTGAGCTTCTCAGCCATCTCCTCGTACCGGTCGTAGTCGGCTGCCAGGGCATCAGCGCACCGGGTGACCAGCAGCATGCTGGCAAGAAGACGGAATCCAGTGTTGCGCACGTACTCGTCGGTCTCAATGGTCTCACCAAACTCCTCATGCGGCACGTGCAGATTCTCCAGCGTCTTGGCAGCCAGGCTGACCAGCCCAACCAGCGACTGGATATGCTCTCCGACATCTGCCACAATGTCACTGGACGACAGAACCAGACGCAGCAGCTCCATCTCCAGCTGCGGCGTAGCACTTATCATCACGGGGTACAGAGTATCGAATGCCGGGACGTCAAAGAACCCGTTAACCACAAGCGCTGTCACAGCTGCAACACCCTCAGGCACTGGTCGTTCCGACACCACACACGTGCTGACCAGGTGCTCGCCGATCTGCCGCAGAACCGGGCCGACTGAATTGATATCCTCAACCAGATTCTTCGACATGCGCGCCAGCGAGCTGACAGAGCACGCTACAGCGACCAGAACAGCCTGCTGCTGCTCAACATTATCGAGGGTCTCGGCAAAGTTCAGCCAGCGCAGGCACTGGCGCACCAGACCAACAGCGCTGGTATCATCGATCACCGGCACGCAGTTGCTGAACCGCTCTAGAACAGCGAGAGCCGCCAGTGTAAGTGCAAGCGACACCGTGCTCGAGGCAACAGAGTCAGCCAGTATCTCGGAGACAGCAACCAAGATGTGCATGATCTTTGGTGTCGATGACGCAGCGTCCAGTGCTCCAGCCTGTGGCGGCAAGAGCTCCGCCAGAAGCTCTAGCGCTACCACAAGCTTCAAAGACAGACTCGTCGCTGACGCAGCCTTGCCGTTGATGGTCCGTGTCAAAGAGCCGGTCAGATCTATCAGCGTCCCACGCAGCGCAGGCGACTGCGGGCATGCATGCCGCAAGGACACCGACCGCGCTACAAGCGTCGTCAGGTCGACAAGCGCTGGCAGCTCCAGGATCTTGGGCAGGTCGCTGGACAGCGGTACGGCCATGGCGGCCTCTACATCGGCCGAGTTTAGCGGGTTAGCCCACTGGCACCACTCCGAAAGAGTTGCCAGAACGCGTGCCCACTGCGACTGTGGTGCCTGGCGATGCCGTGCAATGCAAGTGATAATCAAGATGTCCCAGACTGAGTCTGACACATCGTTGTCCAAGGAGGCGTCGCCAGTGCTGAGAATCCTGCTGACAAGTGTGCTAAGCCAGCGACCAGAGTCGTGGGGGATCTTGATCTGCACTGGCTCTTCGTTGTCGTCGTCGTCGCTCTGGGATTTGGGCAACGAGAATCCATGGACAACCAGCAGGCTCAGTATGTCGGATACTGTTCCTTCGATCATCTTGGCTGCAGCGCTGATCCGGGCATACAGGGCGTTGTCCCCATCGTCGAGCTGCACAATACCAATGCTGCCAGACGTGGCACTGTCCGAGTCCTCGGCATCGTGCTTGTAAGCGGCCAGAGTCTCGCGCAGCAGCACATACGCCAGTGTCATGTTTAGAATCAGGGTCGACAGAGCCTCGTTCGACGCGTCAGAAAGAACCACCAGACCGCCCGACAACTGCAAGAACTCGACACTGAACATGGCGCGCCGAGCAAACCTCGAAAGACCATACATGTCGAATCGCTGCTGGTGGTCCGTCGTATTCAGCCCCTTGCTGGCCAGCGAGGCTACTGACCACTGGCCCAGCGAGTGGAACGACAGAGACATGGCGCCCAGCGGCTCGTTGATAGCCTGGCTCAGTGCTGCACTGCCTAGCGCGGTCTGGCCCAGATAGTCATCAACCAAGGCGCTCTCACCAAGTACTGCCTGCGCATCTCCCTGCAATGCTCCCTTCCAGGAAAGTTCGTCCAGTAGCCACCTGCGGATCAAGGACTTGATTGCCTTGGTATCGTCCTGCGGACAGATACGCGCAAACACCGAGTGGGCAAGACGTGCCAGATGCGATGGGTTCTTGAGTGTTGCCAGATCGCCTAGGTCCTCTGAAATCGACTCGCTCAACGCGTGTGCCAGCTCCGATCCCAGGTGTAGCTTCTCGAGCTGTGACTCGGTTGCCGACCACGCACGCTTGGCTTGTGGGTAGAGTTTTGCGTGCGCAATTCCGGCCAGCGTGCTGTCAGGACCGGTTTCACCGTGCGCCGACGACAGCGCCATGTCGAACAATAGACCCAGCGCCGAGCGCGCATTGTTGTCAGTGCGTGTAAGCCAGAACCGTACAAACCGTGGGCCAGCCATGCGGTCGTTCGCCAAAGCAGTCCAGCTGCTCAGAACCTCATGGATGGTTCGGATCCAGCTGTCCAGCGAGCTGCTCTTGGATTTTTTGTCCTCCCACTGTATCTCGTACTGCATTTTTGAACACGCTCTCCATCCAGTCGAACACCACATTAACTGTCTGGGGTGAGACAAGTACCGTGCCGCAGAACGACAGCTGCAGTGCTTGGCTGTACAGCTGCAACAGCTGCGGTGGCGGTGACTCAAATGATGCAGACAATATGTCATCAGCACAGCTGGGAATGCTGGGAATCGACGATACGATAAGAGCATCCAGCGACGGCAGGCGCGCCGAGGTAAAGCCTCCATTCCGGGAGATCTGCGAGCCCGGAAGCGCCTTCAGCAATGCTGTGACAAGGCGCAGCGTTGTGCCATTTCCATCGTCAGTACTGTCGGCTGGCATCCTGACAAATTCGTCTAGGCTGGCGACCGCCTCCGCCAGCGATCCGGTGTTGGCCATCACGTATTGTGCCTTGGATAGAACCAGATCTATAGCTTCGTCGCAAGCACCCGACTTTTCTAAGCGAACAGAGAACTTGTCGGCAAACCCTTCGCGGAATACGACGTCAGGAGCATGCTGAGCCAGTGTCTGAATAAGGCCCTGGGCTGTCTGGTCATCAGGAGATTGCGCTGCGAGCTGGCAGAAAGCGACCACCAGCTTCTTTGCATTTTCAACCAGTAGCCCGTGCTGCTTAGCATCCAGAGCTCGGATCTGTGCTACCAAATGAACCACAGGAGCCGCTGAGTCGCCAGATAGCCTCTTCAGTGCGAACCAGCTGGTTTGTGCCCAGATCTTGTCCATCAGCACCGTCCCGTACTTCTCTGCCAGGACCTCGATCTTGCAGTACAGCGCGACAAACGCCCCTGTCATTTCCTCGGCCACGTCGCCATTCTGGAGGTAAAAGTGCCACAGCCGATCCAGTTCCTGGGCTGCCTCCTTGCTTACACTGTCGATGCCCACAGGTCCGGCTGCCTTTAGGCTGCGCTGCCACAAGAACGACAGGCATTCGCACAAGGCACTGACCAGAGAAATGCTCTCGACCTGCACTGCCCTGGCACCGATCTTCGTGGCCGCAGCCGCTTCATCACTGGCTGCAGCACCCTGCCATAGAGCGCCGCGGAACTCGCTGCTAAACGCTGGCTCGTCAAGGATATCCGCGGGCAGGTTTGCCAGCAGCGCCAGAACCGATGGGTATGAGATTGTGGGGGCCATACGGCAGCGCGAACTCAGGAAAGCAAAGAGCCGGGCCACAGGCGGCGTCTTCTTGCCCTTGGCTGTGATCTCAGACCATGCCTGCGGGTAGTTTTTGGTGGTCAGCAAAACTGCATCCCACATGTCGCCGTGTGCTGTCGGGTCGTTGTCCACAAATGCATTTGACACCAGTGCCTGGGTCAGCTGCAGATACGAGTCCTGCGCCAGCTGCGGACACCCAAGCATGGCTGAGCGGATGAACCGGTATACGGCCCGGCGAATGAACGTGGCTGGGCTGGCCAGGAATTGCATTGCCTTTTTGCTGCCGAGAACCTCATCGAACTTGGCCTTCGCTTCCACCACTTTATCTGACTCGACTTCCTCGATGACTAGCCCCAGAATGCCAAAAGAAGCGCCAATGACCTGCTCGAACTTGCTCTTCATTTCCTCGGCATCGGCAAACCGCGGGTCGCTCAGCGTCTCTGGTGTCTGGTTCACAATGTTGTCAACCGCAAAACCGACAAGCTCATCCATGCAGTACGCAAACACTTCTTTGCGCCGGGACTCTGGGAACACTGTCTCGTATGCCTTCTTGGACGTCTTGGCCACCTCCCGGTGCGGATCAAAGTAGGAGGCAATCCAGGCCCCGATCAGCTGCTTCAAATTGGGCGCCAGCCGCTTTCCGGCGCTCTTCACCAGCGCAGCATTGACCGTGGCTACGGCTGCACGCACACGCCGGTCGGGATCAAAAATGTGTTTTCTGAACAGCGGCGGCCACGCCAGCATCATGCCCTCCAGCCCGTCCTCCCATGTGTGCTCGGCAACGTATCCTTTCAGCTCAAACAGCGCACGCATCTTCGTCTTCGAGTCGTGCTTTCCCAGCCGCTTAAGCTGTGACGCCAGGTGCCCGTCGATCTGGTCTAATGCCGGCCCCGGTGTCGATGAGCGTGAGTTCGCCTCAGGCGTGGTGGACTTTGATAATTGCCTAGGGCTGGGAGCAGCACGCGACAGCTGGCTGAACGCGAGAGCCGGGTTTGCCTTGAACGCGTTTATCGCCGCCATGTCTCCCTCGAGCAAGTCCGCCGCACGACTAGAAGAAAGGCAGTGAGGAAGAAAGTCAATGGGTGCTGTGGTCATTGGAAACAAAACAGTCAAAGTTGTATTCTGCTGCACCAGCACTTACCTGCTGCTCGTTGGCTTGAGGTTGCCCTTGACGCGAGGTTGTCTACCCTTTCCCGACATTTCAAATGCTGTAAGATAAATTTGTATAGCTGGAAACAGAAAAAGAGAAAAACTTTTTTAAATTGAATTGTCGGAGCGAGGAAAAGAAAAATGGATGCTGCTGCGGTCCCACCAGCTGCTTTTTAGGAAATGCGGGCTGGAGTGGAATGTTCTAGGCATGGTGATGTGCCTGTGGATGTCTCTAGCCAAGGATATACTTGGTTTAGTCTTCGCGAACACAGGCCAGCACATATGCGTTGTTGAACCTCTTTGCGCTGACGATGTTGCTTTGTCGTGCAGCACTTGGCCGTGAACATCCGAGGTCGCTTGGATTGTACATATCAAACTCCTCTACATCTGGCGCTGCATCCGTCCTGAGCTCGGTATCTGTTCTCGCACTCTCTGTGCTGCCACTGCTTATCTATGCAGTATTATCAGGCTTTAATTGCTCCATGCAACATGCTATATTTGTAATTCTACTTGCAAATCACCTACGCATCGTATGAGCATCGACTATGGAATGGGCACAACTACTGTGAAGAAGGTAGTGACTAAACTCGATGATTTATTTATTGTCAGATTGAAAATAAAGCGACAGCTAATGTGCGTAGTCATCACTGCGGCGGTCTAAAGTCAGAGTATCTCTGCCAAAACTGGCCTAGGTCAACAAATGGACGGGGCGACACTTTGGAGGCGAACACAACGTCACACCCCACGAACTCGCCAAACTCGACAAAGTAATCAAGCATATCATAGAACTCGGAGCGGTCAAAACCTTCGAACTTCTCGTTGACATAAATAGCCGGCACTCCGGTGACACGTGTAAATGTGTCGACGATGTCTCCAGAACTGTACAGTCCACTATAGGCACCAACGATCTTGCCCTCGTAATCACCGCGGTTGTCAGCAATCAGACGCACAGCATTGCCCAGGTCCTTTTCGATGTCGACATACGGCAGCTTGGTATCCCTAGGCAGCGGGTACGAAAACCGCACAGCTGGAACTTCGTCTCCATCACTGTTGACAGTAGTGGTCCACTTTGCCGTTCCCAAGAGGTTTTGGAAGTAGAATCCAGCGTAGACGTAGTATCCCTTGATCTTGTCCGACTGGCTGCGAATGTACTGCTCAATCTTGTTCTTCCCCTCAAGCTCATACACCTTCGTATACTTCCCATTGCTTCCCTTGGCCGCGCTCTCCAGCGAGCTGTAGATGATATGCGAGACCCCCTCGGCAATGGCGGCGTCGACAATGTTCTTGCCTAGCTTGAATTCAGCATCGAGGTCGCCAGCGTCAACCTGCGCCAGGACCTCTGGCTGCAGATAGTTGGTGTTGGCAAAGACAATGTCGACGTTCTTGAAGGCACGACGAAGGCTCTCTGGGTCGTAGTTGTCGGCCACAACCCACTCGACGTTGGGGTACTGAGCGCGCAGCTCCTTGACACGATCAGAACTGGCGTTGCGGGTGACGCCACGGATGTGGTACTGGTCTGGCGATTCGTATAGAGAGGCGACGACAGATCCGCCTTGGGCTCCGGTAGCTCCAATAACAGCGACAGTTTCAGGCATGGTTTCAGTTGACGAGGACAGTTGGCTTGAATCCCAGTTTGTTGATGATAATGTTGAGAAAAAACCGAGATTGGGTCTCATTCTTATATGCCTTTGGATTCTTGGCAGCACCCTATTCATTAGTAATCAGCTTGCATACATGCTCTGCCAGTCAGTTCTCTAGACGACGGAGTCTCCGCAAGAGTGGACTGACGTGAGAAACTTCTGGAAGAAAATTATCGAAAAAAAGCATTTTCCTGCATTTATAAGCAGTGCGGTGCTGAGAGGAACTCCGCAGGCCGCCAAAAACCTCAGCTCCGCAGACCAAGGCGGCAGCTCAGCACCCGGCTCAGCTCAACACCAGATTCAGCTCAGCAGCATTTGAGTAGTCTCTTGTGGCCGTTATCCACACAGCCTGCATGCAGTCTGGGAACGAAAATATTACCAGCAGTGGTGTTGGTTCGAGTGCTCTATTAGCCACTTTGTCACTGACTGTGGTCGGCGAATATCTGACGCTTAGTTCCTCAGTCATATCTGTCCCAGCTCATATACTATGTGCTTAGAAGGAGAAGAGATGCTGTTCAGTTGTTTGAGAGAATAACACTCCAACGCTGCAGCATCCTCCAGTGAGGTGTTTTAGCGCAAACTAAGTGACATTTTGTTCTAGGGGTAGCCATCAAAACCGTAAATACGCTTTCAAGGGGTGTGCCCAAGCTGCATTTGCTCAGTGTTGCCCGCTGGCATATATACTTCTGCTAGTGGGCAGCGACTAAATCGTTTTTTCTTCTGAAGATGCTTTGGGTAATGTGAACATTATTATTTCTTTGAGCTGGGGTTTCAAACGCTCACCCGCTCTCCATGGGGAGGAGGGCGAGTGGCAAGTGTTTGCGCTTTTCTTAGCTTTAGTTGCGTTGGCTCTTCACCATGGTCCTCTGAAAGAAGGATGTGGTGGTGCATCTGCCCACCAAGTGGATATCCTTTGCAGTCTTCTGTCACGCTAGGGTCGCCGTCGTAACAGGTGTGGGTGTGTTCCTTTCAAGGCTGTCAAAAAAGGATCCTTCACTGCTAATAGGATTCTGTGATGCTACCCCCTTTGGGCTGGGCTTGCTAAAACTCGAGTTGGCTCACCATGTGTTGCAAGGTTAGCAGGCAGCGGGCATGCAATGTCGTGTGCACGTGACTGTGCAGCATATCTGACAACTAGTCCGCCACCGGCATTATAAAACTGCAATTGGTTCAGAGGGCAGAAGCTGTAGGAAAGCCTTGCATGTGAATGCCATGCCTGCTGCACAGGAACCAAAATCGGAAACTGGACTAGTGACGTGTATCCGGAACCGCCCCAGCGACAGCCCAATTGCGACCTGCTATTGAACTTATCTGCCCCTTTACCAGCTATTCAGGTTGTAGAATCGACTCATCCAGCAATGCAAGCTGTGAGAAGGGTCCAGCTCGTGGATGAGACCGTCGTTATGGTGGTAGAAAAGTCTCAGCAATAGACGTTCGAAGCGTGCTAAAATGCAGGTAGCTGCATCTTCGCATAGTTGGCAGCTCTTGTGTAACCTGGACGCAAAAATAGTGGACCCTTAATGGCCCATCACATTAAGAATCTGGGTATCTCGCTCCCCTCCTCAATATGGCAATTCCCCACAGCCACCTTTCTTTTCCCTTTTTTGCACACATTATCCTTCCAACCCATTTGGAATGCATCGACTGTACTCGACAGTACGTAGCAAGCGCCCGGCGCGGATAAGGTTTGCCCACCAGTGGACGCAAAAGCAAGAACGCATTCTGTACCACAACATCTACAACGAGTATCTGACGAAAGCCAAGCCGATCGACTGGAACCGTGTATCGACACGGGTGCAGGCCGAGCAGTCGGAATGCGAAGCAAAGTTCTATCAGCTCCAGCAAGGGCTACAGGACCGGTCGGCGCCGCGTATGAGCATGTGGACGAGAGACGAGGTTGAAAAGGTTATTCGAGGTGCACACAAGGCCGAAAAGGAGGCGCTACGGCGAGGCGAGCAGGAAATTAACTGGGAGGACGTGGTGAAAGAGACCAGGCTTGCAAGAGATCCGAACGAGTGTCAGAGGATTTATGATACGTATTACCATTTGTGTCGTGTGAACCTGGGTCTTGACGGGAGCAACCCCAAGATCCTGGGACTGGTGGGTGTACTGGGACTGGCAGGTGTGTACATTCTGGGCGAGCCGCTCTTTACAGCACTTGTCGGTTAAGCGGATCAGGATACCGGGGTACTGGGTTCTGGCTTGTGTCACCCACCTGGCCTCTGGGAAACCACGGATGTTGTGAACCTCTGAGCACTCTATCTTTAGACAAGAACAGTGAACTATGGAAGTAGGAACGACAAATGATGCCATTCGTGAACGCAAGAACGATGCCTTGTTATGCAAGCGCTTGATGAAGGGAGAGGTGATCACTCCTATGCAGCAGGCACTGTGGTGTGGGCACAGATTTTGCATTAGAACAACCAGGGAGCAATAGCGGGCCCGGGTGAGGGGACGTGGATCTGTTATCTGCAGACGCTGCAGTGCACATCTTGGCATAAAAAGGGGATAGAGAGAGCAGCGGAAGGAGGGCGCGCATTTTAATATGACCATATATAGAAATGTAAAAAAACGGGGGATGAGCTGTGGATTCGGGCGCTGGCGAATAGCCAGGACAGCATTTTGAAATAGATGAGCTTTTATTCTAATTACATGGGATAAACGGAGAGCTGGAAGGGCCACCAGTTACTGGTCCGCAACGGAAGCGACAAGGAAAGGGATTACCCGATGCTCTGTCGGAGTTTCGACTGCCGAGTGCGCCCATGCTGCCTCCTCTAGTTTCGCCCGATTTCTGAGCCTTCGGGCCGCGAATGGCCCAGTCAGTAGCGATGACAAAGCCAGCCTCCCTCCCTTCCGCACCTTTCCCCCCTCGTATTTTATTGATGGGTGCTAAAATTAGGGACAGTGGGGAGCAAGACCTTGGTTTTGTTTTTTTTTTTTCTTGAGAGCAGCCTGCAGAGCCAGCAGCAAGTGTGCCTTCCAATGCTTGGACGAAGGGGTCACGCAGACTACCAATCTGGTATCAGACGTGACATTAGCAATCGAAGTCAGATGGCGGTCTGGGCGGACTCGGGTAGTCGCGACGAAGGGCGGTGTCGGGGATCGAGGTAGTTGGAGTCATTATGATGGTGGTACAAAGAGGTCGTTTCTGTACAGAAAATTACAAAGAGACTTGGAATAAGAATAAGGTTTTATCTGGGAATTGGCGGTTACGTGCTAACTGTGGGGATAGGCCAAGTCTAGAGGGTGGGATGCGCATTGCCCTTTTATACCAAAGGCGTTCACGGCTGGGCTGTATCCGGGATAAGAGCAGAGCAAGTAAAAAAGAGAAGCGAAGCGAACAAAAAAAGAACGAGCTCTGGGCGGGTGGAGGGGTCGGGTAGGTGGACCCCCGTGTCTTGGGAAATCTCGACAAGGGGGTGACCGCTGGGCGAACAGGCTTTTTTGTTATTGGGGAGGGAGCCTACGTGCATAACGAGGACTTGTTAGCCGGGTTTGGAATCCACTGGCACTTGCCGAGGGGTATTGGCCATGATTATCGTGAACAGGTGCGCAGCAACAAGTGACGACGGCTTCGGAGTTTGTTTCCCCTGTCACAGCACCAAGGGCCAGTCGGCGCTGTGAAGAACAGTACGCTGCGGCAGTTGCCAAGTACTCCGGTGAGCCCGACAATTTCGCCTTGGGCCGAGGCGCCAAGCCCGGGGGAGGCGACAAAAAAGTAGACTATTTTGTTCCAACTAGTCCAATAAATGCGTGTAATAATGGTAGCGGCTTAGGACCGACGGTTTTGGCTTCGTAGGCGCAGACAAGGAGGCCATTCATTTCAATTGCATCTGTGCTCCTTTATTTCGAAACAGACTATTATGAGACACTTCAAATTTTCTGTATGTCAATAGCAAAAGGTCTTGCGTTGTGCGATGGATGCGGAGAAGAATGCACGCACTTGCAGCGAAAAAGGAGAGGTGCCTGAAATTGACGCCTGCTGTGGTAAACAAAAAAGCCCTGGGTTTCTGTGCCTGTTTTAGAGTTGCTAGTGTGCGTGCCGATTGTAGGCGGAATGTTGTGATTTCAGTCGGGCAGGCTTGGGAGGGAGAATTCACTCTTGGCACTGGAGCAATATTGCAGGCAAAGCCGTAGCTGCCAGGTTTTGCTACAGCAGCGCCTGCCGGCCCTAAAATTGGTAGCAGCCGCCCACCATTATAAGCATCGACAATAATCCTAATATGAGCAGCAATAAACTTTTTCCCCTTGTGCTGCTATTAGGCTTGCACGAGACATGCGGCAGGCGGCAGTGAATTTTCCAGCAGTAGCTATTCCAACGAACGAAGCGCTCCAGCGCGACTTGTGCTTCGTTTGGGAAGTCACTCGGTCAACGAGACTCACCAATGTTGGAACAAAGGGGGCACGTTCCTAGTTGGAAGCGGGCAATGCGCAGTAGGCAAGAGCAGAATGGCAGAGTACTGTGAGGGAAGCGAGTATGCATGCTGCAGTGCTGATTTTGATACGGATATGCGCGCACACCTTTTACTCACTTTCAACAACAAACACTCCAGGCATGGCACGGGGGAAACAGCGATCTGCGCAATACAGCTGAGTATCTGACTACGCAATAAGCGGATTGCACTTGCTTGGCTTCCGTAGCAACCAAAAATAAATTTATTTCCGCAGCACCTCAGACTTTGTCTAATTTTCTCAACCTAACCGATTATCGGCTGGCCAGTCCTGCGTGCGCGCTGCACACTCGTAATTGCAGGTCTGATAGCCCAATCCTTTCCATACGTGGGTACCATGGCCATGATGACGTTGACCAGGTTCTGGTTCACGCCGGCCATGATTCTCTCTTTGTCGCCCATTTCCTTGATGCTGGCACGGCATACGGGGCAGTCAGTGCTGTGGTTGAGGGACCGACACAGGCACTTGGCACACGCGTTGTGGCCGCAGGGCGTGGTTACTGGCATCTGCACAAGCTCCTGACACACAGCACAAACGAACATGCGCTCAGTGACCGCCTCTAGGAACGCCGACTCGCTGCTGAAAGTGGCTTTCAACACCTCGGTCCAGATGCGGTCATTCGCACTATCAAGACGAATCAGCTCACGCAACACCGCATTCGGCAGGACCCGCACCGACGACGATGCAGTAGGCTTGCGCAAACTGTGGCTCCGGCCGTCGGCATCGGCGCCATCGGGATCGTACAACTCGAGCCCGAGCTCCTTGGCCCGCAGCTGGCCCTCGGGTGTCCACGGCAGTGGCTCTGGGTCGTCGCGGCGGAACCAGAACCGCCAGACATATGGGCCGCTGTGCCCCCTCTCCTTCCTGTACTTGTAGATTTTGTAGATGCCGTCGTAGCGCACCCCCTCCGCAGGCGCGAATTCAGGATGCTTCTTGGCGACCTTGTAGCTGCGGCACACGCGGATCGGCGAGCTGCTGCGCCAATCGGCAGCCTCCGCGCCAACATCGGCGTTGATTGGCGCCGCGCACGCGCGTGCCAGAGACAGGTTCTGGCGAGTCAGCTCCTGGTCGAAGACCTGGACTTTAGCCGTGCGCTTGTTGCCAGACAGATCGTAACCACCAGACCCAGTGTATATAAACTCTTCACCATGATCTTCGTCCTCTGGGTAACCGGCTGCCAGTACAATCGAGACAGCTGGCGTCGACGACTTGCCAGCGATGCCAGCGACTGGCGGCCGGTGGACTCCAGACTCGGATACGTGAATACGGTAGCGCCATGACTGGCCGACATGGACACCTGGGATTGGCCCAGCATAGTCCTTGTCTACAATAGTGCACTTCTTGGTTGTGCCAACACACGCCATACCGCCGCCCCAGCTCTTCGTCTGGGTTGCCGACGGCATCTTGGCCTTGCGCGCCGACTTGCTAAACGTCTTTTCGCCTTCAACTACTCCTTCATTCTTGTTAAAACAGTCGGGGCAGAACCAATCCTCCTCAGGCACTATAGTCAGTGGTGGATAAAGGCAGCGCATGTGGAAGAACCGTCCACACTCGTCGCAGCTAAGCGTGTGTTCCTCGTCGTCCTTTCCACCACATTCAGTGCACCCGCAACTCTTACAATCCTTCGCTGAATCGTTCTTACAGACATCACAGTTCGGCAGCGGCAGCAAATCACCGTCCTCCTCCATAGCAATGTCCTCGGCTTTCCCGGACGACGCATCGTCCTCAATGGCTGTCGGGAGCGGTACATCGGCTGCTTCGCCCATGTTATCGTCGTTTGCCGGTTCTTCTATCTGATGCTTTATGAACGCGATAAATGTGTCACCGTGGGCCACGCTATAGTCGAACAACTTCATGCTGTCTGCGAGCTAAAAGAAACAAAAAAGAAAGAGGTAATGCATGTCAGTACCAAATATGCAGGATACCGCAACTGAAGAGATGGGCAATGCGGTGTAGATTTTTAATTTAGTGTTTACTTGCCTGCTTTCCACGATAAATCAACATGATGCGCCCTGGCTGCAACTCCTTGTCCAGCTCCTTGGACAACCACGTTGCCGTCATCTGGCGAACGTTCTCAACCTTTTCTGTCTGCCTGACAGTAAGGAAGATGTTGATTTCCTCGGTCGCCGTGTATTTGACTTTAACCCTCATTCTTCCTCACGATGCGCGCCTTTCATCAAGTGATGTTATTGACGCAATATAAAACCTACGATATGCAAAATAATAACAGGATATAGGCATGTAGGAAAAGCAACAGCTGGAGCAAGAGCCATTTTTCATCTACCATCAGCCAACTCTTATAAACTTTATATCAAGCAATATTGTAAAACTATGGGGTTGATCTAATCGCCTTGATTCATACGATTAGTAAGCCACAATGAATGGTAGAGAATAGGCTATTAGTACAGGAGTCGCTACTAGAAATACTCTGCTCGCGATGCGAGCTCGGCTGCTAGTCAGCATGGGTTGACACGTCGATAAGAGCATCACGGCGAACCGGTCATTTGAACGTGTCGGATGGTTGTTGGTGCAATGGCGATCATGGACATCTCCCACCTTGGTGGTCTGCTCAGCGTAGGCGCTTCAGCGCTGGCTCGCTGCTGCTGACAACAGAATCGCCTGCTCCTGCTGCACGCCTCTTGCGCGGGTTCTTTGTTGCAGGGGTGGTGCCAGAAGCATCGGCAGCAATGGCCGTAGGGCAACAGAACCGTTCAGGAATACTGCCTGAATCATAGAATGACTGGAAAACGAGTCTGAAGTTTAGAACTGCTGCGAGATTGCAGTTCAAGAGCCGAGACGAATAGGCTCGCCTGTATTGTGCCATGGCCCGCTTACATGACTCGCTTGTACAGCGGAGAGGGCCATGGCACTTCACAGCTGGGTTCTTCGATCTCTGGTAGGGCTGCAGGTTGGGAACATGCCGGAATGTCTGCTGCAGTGGCCTCTGTTGCATCCGATGGCATCTTTGCTGCTTCGTGTGCGGCCTTCATGGCCAATTTTTCGCCCCTTTCTGCTGCTTTCCTTGCCTCTGTTGCTGCCCTCTTTGCTGCGCTGATCTCTGTAACCTGCTCGCATGTTTTCGAAATAAACACCTGCTTGACTATTTGCTTGTCTAAGCGCACATGGCCTGGGATCCATGATGTCCACAGAGGCAAGCATTGAGGGGGAGACTTGCCAAGCTGCTCATTCTCGATAAGCTGGCATAGACGAATGTATGCACGCAGATGCTTAAGTGGATTTACCTTGGCATCATAGTATCGGCTGTCTTTGGCGAATCTGTACTTGGCATCATAGGCATTAAGGACTGGTGCCAGCGTGTTGTAGATTGCAAGCATCGGTGGGGTGAGCACACTGAGATCAGGGTGCCTAGAGGCAACTGCCTGGCAGAGCTTCTGTGCAGGTGTATAAATACACACTTGGCATGCGTTATTGAACTCAGCCTTGGACACATTGCCCATTGTACTGTGCAGTGTGTTTTTGCAGCTGCGAATATCAATCAATTTGGCCAGAATCCGCTGTAGGCAAGTGCCATGCTGCAACACAATGTTGTTCTTGTATGCTGTTAGCAGCTCAGTGTCAACATATGTTGCTACCTGATTCATTTCGCATATGCTATGTAGCTCGATATCGCTATTATGTAATAGATAATCATAAACTTGGTATCTAACTACATCACCAAAATCTGCATTTGACAGTTCTGACTTGTCCTTCTGGTTAATGAAATCCTCGGCAGATATGGCTGTCTTTACCTTCAGATTGTGATATATAAATAAATAAATTTAATAAAAGAACCCCTTTTCTACAAATATTGCAGGGTCAAAGGCATCATTATAAGCTAGTTGATGGAGTAATATCTATTGTGCAAGCATGTATGTATGCTCCTTGATGATATCGACACTGTGTACAAATTGCTCTAGGCAGGGCAACATAGAATCATAGAAGCCAATACTACCAAGTGATGTCTTTATGACAGTAGTGCTGCAGGTAATATTCATTTGAGAAGTTCAATAGGCAAGTAAGAAGAGAAATGATGCTGTTTAGTTTTGCTTTATTGTATATGCATAGGGGGTCATTCTTGGACTTATAAATTTTAGTAAATTACAATTTTGTAAGTTAGATATTAGAATAATCATTTTCAGAACTGTTTTTGCTACTAATTTTTTTTCATAGTTATTATTAATTATTGTGTCAAGAATGTTTTTGTATATAATTAATTTTAAAAATACTAATATTTTTTTGCCATTTCACTCAAACTACTATCAGCATCTTAGAAAAGTTTTAGTAAACATAATTTCCTTATGGTTGCTTAGCCATATCTATTAAGGTATTGACTTTTGTTGCCTAATAATAATTAACCCCAAATATGCAAAGGTTTTTCTTTCTGGTTAAAATTATGTTTACCAAAACTTTTCCAAGATGCTAATAGCAGTTTGGGTGAAATTTTTATTTCACTGAAAATGCTACTAGATACAGCATATATAAACAATTAATGGGCAGATAAGTATCTCTGTATAACCCCCCAGGTACTAATAAGAGCCCTGCTATAGCCTACAATATAGAGGTAGTGTCTAGCCTCTGATAAGCTGTATAGATAGCTATATTAGAAACTCCCCTACATATCTTATCTATTCCCTTTTCTCTCTTTTCTTTAGTAATATATATAACTTTTTTTTAAAATCCCCACACATTCAATAAAGGAGATCAGTCAGAATTGGTTAGCTATTTCATAATTATTAATATTTTTATTGTTTTCTTGTTCTGATGCCAAATATGGTGCTTCTACGAAACCCCCTTCGGCATCCTGAAAAATTTCAGTTGATTTCTCGGGACGCAGCCTCTATCTCAGTAGAAGCATATTAATTGTGTATCAACTGAAATTTTTCAGGATGCCGAAGGGGGTTTCGTAGAAGCACCATATTTGGCATCTTTGTTTATTTGTTAATCTAGTTGCTAGAATCTTTTTGGCCACTGGAGATCAGTCAGAATTGGTTAGCTATTTCATAATTATTAATATTTTTATTGTTTTCTTGTTCTGATGCCAAATATGGTGCTTCTACGAAACCCCCTTCGGCATCCTGAAAAATTTCAGTTGATTTCTCGGGACGCAGCCTCTATCTCAGTAGAAGCATATTAATTGTGTATCAACTGAAATTTTTCAGGATGCCGAAGGGGGTTTCGTAGAAGCACCATATTTGGCATCTTTGTTTATTTGTTAATCTAGTTGCTAGAATCTTTTTGGCCACTACTAAACATTCTGTATTTTAAAATATTTATCTACTGCTAGTAATTGATTTCTTATTTGTTAATTGGTTATTCTGATAATAGTTATTTAGTTTCTTTAACTATTTATATTTGTGAATGGCCTCCTTGGGAGTACATCTTAACTCCCTTTTGGGACTTCAGTTGAAGAATAGAGATAATATGCCTGATATATCTGATGCAAGATATACTAGTAATGGCATTGAACAACAAGGATTTGTTCAGCAATCTGATATCTTTATGGATTCATGTGTTGTTGAGATACCTGAATCATATGCTCTTATAGATCAGATTAACAATATTACTCCATTTGTTAGATTGCATAGAGTTTTTGGTGATGGATACAGATTTAAGTATATGAAGTGCATGACAAGTGCAAGAAATGGTAAAGTCTCTGTTTACAAAGTATCTGCTCCAAATGTTGCAATAGCTGATCCTGCACTAACTGATATCTTTCTTAGGATGCATCAGGAACATGTATTTCTTCTGAACTATGATATTACAATGGATTGTTTAAACATATCTTCTAGGGCTGTGATTAAGGAATTTCTTCTTGATAATGAAATCAGTAGCAATGATATTCTTGATGATGAAGATAAAGTTGGAGCAAACTGTATTAGCTGGTTTACTGATGAAGATGAAATAAAAATTAGGAACAAGTTGTATAATAAATTTGTTCAACTTCTAGAAAGTGGTGAGGTTCGTAATCAACTTACTTCTAAGCTATCAGAGCTAGTGATGCCAACTTCTCAGCAATTTGGTGAAACACTTGTTGCTTGCAGGAATGAAGGATTAATGAGACTTGAGCTTACTGTTCACTCTCCTGAGTTGAAAGAAGTAGAATGGAACATAAACTTAATTGCTAGTACACTGGAGTTTCTTAGTGATTGTAGGACATTTGCAACATCTTATGAAAAGCAATGGATGGCACTAGTTGATCAGATTTATAACAAAAATATGTTATGCATTTACTTCCATAAAGAACATGCTCTTGGTTACTGCCATTGGTTCAATAGGACAACTATGAAGAAACAAGGAATAGCTAAAAAGTTAAAAGAGAATGAGGATGTGATGACTGTTGTTTCCAATCTTACATTTAATGGGCACCCAACTGTTCTTCTAACATATGCTACCAGCAGTGGTCCTGTTGAATCAGAAGTTGTTCTAAGAAGAGATAACACAAACATCACCATTGTTCCAAGTCAGAGGAATTCTTTCTGGCCTGTTGCTTCAAGAGAAAGACAACAACACACATTTGCTGAAATGGGACTTGTAAACTATCGTGGGATGCATATTGATTGGCTAACTGCTCAACAAGCAAGAGAGAAAGTTTGTCTCTCAACTCTCTCAAGTATTAGTGAGGATGCTGATGACCTAGGAATAGATGATCTTATTGCTGATATCAGCAACATTGAACTTGATGATCTAGAACCCATATACATAAGAGAAAATACTGATCTTAGGCCAGCTAGATACAAAGTTGCTTATAACATACTTCATGCTGGAGATGAGTTCCTAGTTAGTCATTATTTCTTATATACTTTTAGAGGGTTGCCATTCTACTATCTAGATATCTATATGATTCACAATGAAGTAGTTAGCAGTACTCACACTCATATCAAAATACAAGCAAGTAGTCCATTTGGTGAATATATTGCTTCTATTATTGGTGAACCAAATCAAGAAGTAGTACTTAAAGTAGCTAGAATTCATAATCATATTATCCATATTGCGAGGATCTAGTTTTAAAATGGGCAGTTAGCAACCATTACTTCCATATCTGCACAACTGTAGTTGCATACATCAAACACATGCTTAATAGTAACACCCTTATCTTCTGAAACACTCTCAATCCATGCTCTGATATATACTGACAATTTCCTGCTCATACTGAAATTCTTAGTTAGTAGTTGTGCAAGCTTTTCTCTCTCTTGCTCATCAAGGTCAGCAAGTTTTGTAGTGAAGAAAGTGTAGAATGGGCCCATTGTAATAAATGACAACTTTTAAATTTATGAGTGCCTCACAATGATGAATCATCAATTACAAGAACTCAGAGAAAGGGAGTTTCATAAGCTGTACACAAACAAATGGAAGTTTCTGAATGATGACTGGGTAATTTTAAAGCCCACAAAATATCACAGAAGTGAAGTTCGTGAAGTAAGAGAAATTAAGCATATAAAAGATACACTTCTTAAACATCTAGGGATGATTCCTGTTTTCTTCTTTCTGAATGTTTTGTTTGGTTGCACTCATTATCCATGTCCTTACAGAAGTGTAGAGAAAGGATTGCTCATCTTGTACCAACTTGTTGAAGGATTGTCAATCAATGAAATGGAAAGATTCATTCCAAGAAGCAGCTATCAAGCTATTCACAATATGTTCTATATTTCTGAAATGAAAGATTTGAACAAGAAACTAACATACTATCTGCAAACAATGTTTTCAACTCCAGAACTACGAGTCTTTGCAGCAAAGATACAGAATCCACAAGGGTTTAAACATGTAACACTAATGTTAGATGGCCATGACTCAAGAGCACTACACAATGGAGCATACAAACCAGATCTCTATTCATTCAAATTGAAAAAATCAGGATATCGCACACAAGTATGCATTGATGTGAATGGAATGGTTCTACTTGTTTCACCAACTGAAGACTGTAGAGATCACCCAGACTCAAGAATGATTAAGAACATGGGGCTACTGAAGAACATATCACCTATTGATTGCATTGTGCTTGATGGTGGCTATCCACAAAGTATTTTGGAAGAGATGACTGAGGAAGAAGAGCAGGATACTTTTGGACTGCACAACTTTTGTTTACCAGTAAGAAAGCAGAGAGGAACAAGTTTATCAGAAACAGAAGCTGAATATAATTCCCATCTTGGATCATTCCGTTCAATGGTAGAAAATACATTTGGAGAACTAGGCAATACATTCAAAAGGCTGTCAAACAGGGAGATTGTTAGAGTAAAGAATAGGAATGTTTACAATGTGCAAATGAAGTTATGCTGCTTACTCTATAATATGAAGAAGTTACTAGCAAACAGTGATGTACATAGGGGGTTATACAGAGACACTTATCTGCCCATTAACTATTTATGCATGCTGGAACTATTAGCAATTTCAGTGAAATAAAAATTTCACCCAAACCGCCATCGGCATCTTGGAAAAGTTTCAGTGAACATAATTTCCTTGTGGTTGCTTAGCCACATCTATTGAGATATTGACTTTTGTTGCCCAATGATAATTAACCCAAATATGCAAAGTTTTTCTTTCTGGTTGAAATTATGTTCACTGAAACTTTTCCAAGATGCCGATGGCGGTTTGGGTGAAATGGCAAAAAAAATATTTGTATTTTTAAAATCAATTATACACACAAAAACATTCTGGACACATAACAATTATAAATATCTATTAGAAAAAATAATTAGTAGCAAAAAATAGTTCTGAAAACGATTATTCAAATATCTATCTAACAAAATTGTAATTTAACTAAAATTTACAAGTCCAGGAATGACCCCCTTCCAGAGTGAACTAAGAGCATTACTAACAAGAGTGTTGTCAGAAAGAAGAAATATGCCTGATGTTGCTGATGCTAGGTATACTGCTAGAGGTGTAGAGCAACTTGGATTTGAAGCATTCTTCTGAAATATTTGTTGACTCATTCATTGTTGAGGTTGTTGTTGAGAAATGCAGTGAATCAGATATAAAGGTGAAGCAGAAGTCAGCTAGTGTTAGATTGCATAAAGTATTTGGAGAAGGTTTTGGTTATAAGTATGTTAGAAGCAAGATTAGTGAGCAATATGGACCAGTTGCTATTTACAAAGTATCTACCCCAAATATTGCAATAACTAGTTCTTTGTTAACAGTGAAGTTTGCTACTATGGCTGATCACAAAATATTTCTACAGAATTATGACATCACAATGGATTGTATGAATATCTCATCTAGAAATATTATCTATAAATACCTTTTAGAAAGAGGAGTTGAAAAGAAAGATGTTGTAGATGATTTACGCAAGTCTGGCTCTAACTGTATTAGCTGGTTTACAAAGAAAGGAGATGTTAAAGTTAAGAACAAAATTTACAACAAGTTTATTCAGCTTCTTGAGAGTGGTGAAGTTCGTAATCCTCTTAGTTCAAAACTTTCTGAATTTGTAATGCCAACTTTGCACAACTTTGGAGAAACATTGTATGCTTGCAGAAACTCTGGTTTGACTAGGATAGAACTAACTGTACATTCTTCTCAGATGCAAACATTTGAATGGAATAGCAACTTGCTTCTTAACACAGTTCAGTTTATGAATGAATGCAGAACATTTGCAACTTCTTATGAAAAGCAGTGGAATGGCACTTGTTGATAAAGTTAGTAGTTGTTATACAGTTTGCATTTATGTGAGACAACAGCATACTCTAGCATATTGTCATTGGTTTAACTCTATCACATCAAAGAAGCAAGGAATTATTAAGAAACTAAACAAGAATGATGATCCAATGGTAGTTGTTGCTAATCTCTCATTCAACAATAGACCTACACTTTATCAAATATATGATTCACTTGAGAGTGGTCTTGAAACAGAAAAAGTTCTTAGAAGAGTTGATGAGAATATAACTATTGTTCCAAGTCAGAGAAACTCCTTCTGGTCAACTTATCCTACAACTAAGCAGTATCACACTTTTGAAGAGATGGGATTAGTTAACTACAAAGGAATGCATATTGGTTGGATAGATAGTAAGCAAGCAAAGAGTAAGATATGTCTATCAGAAATGTCAGAGGTTGAATATTCTGCAAAAGAGGAAAACATCAATGCATTAACAACAGCAATAGACAATATCACACTTGATGAAACTAGCCATATATTTATCAAAGAGAATACAGATCTGAAACCTTCACTTGTATAGAGTTGCTTACAATGTTCTTCAGTTAGGTGATGAATTTATAGTTACACATTATGCACTCCATACTTTCAGAGGACATTCATACTTCTATGTTGATATTCATATTAAAGGGAGAGATAAACAGCCAACTCTTATTAGGACACCAGCTGACAGTTCTATTGGAAAAGCAATTTCTCAACAGTTAGGAGAATCAAAGCAACAAATATATCTAAGAGTTGTAAGTGTGGGATATAGAACAATCACAGTTGAATAGCAGCCATTTTAAAACATAGTATAAGCAACCATTCTCTCCATATCTCTATGGAAAGTTTGACAAACATCATACACATGTTCAACCCTTACCTCACAATCAGTAGCAATATGTTGGATCCAATTACGCACTTGTATTGCTAAGTCATCACTCATATCAAAGTCATGAATAAGTAGCAGAGTAAGCATATCTCTTTCTTCCTCACACATCTCAGCTAAATGTTGCTTGAAGAAGTTCTGGAATGATCCCATTTTCTAAAATTGATAAAAGTTGAAATTTTTATTTATGACTACCTCACACAGATGGACAATCAATTACAAGAATTAAGAGAGAAGGAGTGGAATGTGCTCTACACAACAAAGTGGAGATTTCTTGATGAAGATTGGTTAGTACATAAACAACAGAAGTACTATAGGAGTGAAGCTCATGAAGTGAAAGAAATAAAGCTCATCAAAGATACACTTGTGAAGCAACTTGGAATGATCCCTGTGTTCTTCTTCCTAAATGTTCTATTTGGTGGAAAGCAGTATCCATGTCCTTACAGAAATGTTGAGAAAGGACTCTTGATTTTGTACCAGTTAGTTGCTGGGCTATCAATCAATGAGATGGAGAGGTTTATTCCTAAGAGCAGCTACCAGGTAATTCATAATATGTTCTATATCTCAGAGTTAAGTGAGTTGAACAAGAAGCTTTCACACTACTTGCACACAATGTTCTCCACTCCAGAACTAAGAGTGATCTCAGCAAAGATTCAGAATCCACAAGGTTTAAGCATATTACTCTTATGTTAGATGGACATGACTCACGAGCTCTACATAATGGTGCATACAAACCAAATCTTTATTCCTTCAAGTTGAAGAAGTCAGGATATAGAACACAAGTTTGCATTGATTTGAATGGAATGGTTGTCCTTGTTTCACCAACTGAGGAGTGTAAAGACTACCCAGATTCTAAGATGATTAAGAATATGTCACTATTGAAATACATCTCTCCAGTAGATTGTGTTGTTTTAGATGGTGGTTATCCTCAAAGTATTCTGGAGGAGTTAACAGAAGCAGAAGAGATTGAGAATTTTGGAATGCATAACTTTTGCTTACCAGTTAGAAAGCCAAGAGGAACCAACTTAAGTGAAGCAGAGTTAGAATATAATAGCAAACTTGGGTCATTTAGATCAATGGTTGAGAGCACATTTGGAGAACTAGGTAACACATTTAAGAGACTATCAAATAGAGAAGTTGTAAGAATTAGAAACACAACTGTGTACAATGTGCAGTTTAAACTCTGTTGCTTACTCTACAATATGAAGAAGATCCTAGCAGCTAGTAAAGTTCCTGTTGAACATCACCACACACTTTGGGTTCTATCTAACTTTGACTACCCAAGCAACAACCAGGAGAGATCAACTCATGCTGAAGTTGGAAGTACTTTACCACAAAAAGTAGAACTTAGAAGCTTCAATGAGAGAACTACAAGATAGACTGATTCAAGCTAAAATTGATGAGTCAATGAACTTCTATGTAGACATGTCATAAGCAACTTTTAAAATAGGAATTTTTTACAGAACTTTACTTAATGATAGAAATATGCTTCAATAAGGAGGTTATTACAGAGACTACTTATCTGCCCATTAAACTATTTATGCATGCTTGAAACTATTAGGCAATTTCAGTGAAATAAAAATTTCACCCAAACCGCCATCGGCATCTTGGAAAAGTTTCAGTGAACATAATTTCCTTGTGGTTGCTTAGCCACATCTATTGAGATATTGACTTTTGTTGCCCAATGATAATTAACCCCAAATATGCAAAGTTTTTCTTTCTGGTTGAAATTATGTTCACTGAAACTTTTCCAAGATGCCGATGGCGGTTTGGGTGAAATGGCAAAAAAAATATTTGTATTTTTAAAATCAATTATACACACAAAAACATTCTGGACACAATAACAATATAATAACTATTAGAAAAAATAATCTAGTAGCAAAAAATAGTTCTGAAAACGATTATTCAAATATCTATCTAACAAAATTGCAAATTAACTAAAATTTACAAGTCCAGGAATGACCCCCATATTGATCATCATCACTCACTCTGGGTTATGAGTAACTTTGATTACCCTGATACACATGATAAGTCAACACAAGTGGAACCAATACATACTTTGCCCCAAAAAGCAGAGTTAGAAGCATCTATTGTTGAAATTCAAAATCGATTCCTTCAATCTAAAATTGATGATACATATGATTGCTTGGTGCATATTGATTAATTACAGATGGAGTACTAATGACTTGATGACTTGAATATGATGTTTTAAAATGGCACAGTTTGAATCTTTCTAAAAATGATTGTATATATGATTGCTTGGTGCATATCTACTTATTACAGATGGGGTTCTAACAACTTGATGAATTTATTATGATTTTTTAAAATGGCATAGTTTGATTCTTTTTAAAATTGATAATATATATGATTACTTGGTATTAGAAAAATAGTTATAAATAGGATGATAATGACTTGATGACTTGAACATGATGTTTTAAAATGGAACCTTTTGATTAAGTCTAGTTCTATAAGGAGATCAGTCAGAATTGGTTAGCTATTTCATAATTATTAATATTTTTATTGTTTTCTTGTTCTGATGCCAAATATGGTGCTTCTACGAAACCCCCTTCGGCATCCTGAAAAATTTCAGTTGATTTCTTGGGACACAGCCTCTATCTCAGTAGAAGCATATTAATTGTGTATCAACTGAAATTTTTCAGGATGCCGAAGGGGGTTTCGTAGAAGCACCATATTTGGCATCTTTGTTTATTTGTTAATCTAGTTGCTAGAATCTTTTTGGCCACTACTAAACATTCTGTATTTTAAAATATTTATCTACTGCTAGTAATTGATTTCTTATTTGTTAATTGGTTATTCTGATAATAGTTATTTAGTTTCTTTAACTATTTATATTTGTGAATGGCCTCCAGTGATGCCAACTTCTCAGCAATTTGGTGAAACACTTGTTGCTTGCAGGAATGAAGGATTAATGAGACTTGAGCTTACTGTTCACTCTCCTGAGTTGAAAGAAGTAGAATGGAACATAAACTTAATTGCTAGTACACTGGAGTTTCTTAGTGATTGTAGGACATTTGCAACATCTTATGAAAAGCAATGGATGGCACTAGTTGATCAGATTTATAACAAAAATATGTTATGCATTTACTTCCATAAAGAACATGCTCTTGGTTACTGCCATTGGTTCAATAGGACAACTATGAAGAAACAAGGAATAGCTAAAAAGTTAAAAGAGAATGAGGATGTGATGACTGTTGTTTCCAATCTTACATTTAATGGGCACCCAACTGTTCTTCTAACATATGCTACCAGCAGTGGTCCTGTTGAATCAGAAGTTGTTCTAAGAAGAGATAACACAAACATCACCATTGTTCCAAGTCAGAGGAATTCTTTCTGGCCTGTTGCTTCAAGAGAAAGACAACAACACACATTTGCTGAAATGGGACTTGTAAACTATCGTGGGATGCATATTGATTGGCTAACTGCTCAACAAGCAAGAGAGAAAGTTTGTCTCTCAACTCTCTCAAGTATTAGTGAGGATGCTGATGACCTAGGAATAGATGATCTTATTGCTGATATCAGCAACATTGAACTTGATGATCTAGAACCCATATACATAAGAGAAAATACTGATCTTAGGCCAGCTAGATACAAAGTTGCTTATAACATACTTCATGCTGGAGATGAGTTCCTAGTTAGTCATTATTTCTTATATACTTTTAGAGGGTTGCCATTCTACTATCTAGATATCTATATGATTCACAATGAAGTAGTTAGCAGTACTCACACTCATATCAAAATACAAGCAAGTAGTCCATTTGGTGAATATATTGCTTCTATTATTGGTGAACCAAATCAAGAAGTAGTACTTAAAGTAGCTAGAATTCATAATCATATTATCCATATTGCGAGGATCTAGTTTTAAAATGGGCAGTTAGCAACCATTACTTCCATATCTGCACAACTGTAGTTGCATACATCAAACACATGCTTAATAGTAACACCCTTATCTTCTGAAACACTCTCAATCCATGCTCTGATATATACTGACAATTTCCTGCTCATACTGAAATTCTTAGTTAGTAGTTGTGCAAGCTTTTCTCTCTCTTGCTCATCAAGGTCAGCAAGTTTTGTAGTGAAGAAAGTGTAGAATGGGCCCATTGTAATAAATGACAACTTTTAAATTTATGAGTGCCTCACAATGATGAATCATCAATTACAAGAACTCAGAGAAAGGGAGTTTCATAAGCTGTACACAAACAAATGGAAGTTTCTGAATGATGACTGGGTAATTTTAAAGCCCACAAAATATCACAGAAGTGAAGTTCGTGAAGTAAGAGAAATTAAGCATATAAAAGATACACTTCTTAAACATCTAGGGATGATTCCTGTTTTCTTCTTTCTGAATGTTTTGTTTGGTTGCACTCATTATCCATGTCCTTACAGAAGTGTAGAGAAAGGATTGCTCATCTTGTACCAACTTGTTGAAGGATTGTCAATCAATGAAATGGAAAGATTCATTCCAAGAAGCAGCTATCAAGCTATTCACAATATGTTCTATATTTCTGAAATGAAAGATTTGAACAAGAAACTAACATACTATCTGCAAACAATGTTTTCAACTCCAGAACTACGAGTCTTTGCAGCAAAGATACAGAATCCACAAGGGTTTAAACATGTAACACTAATGTTAGATGGCCATGACTCAAGAGCACTACACAATGGAGCATACAAACCAGATCTCTATTCATTCAAATTGAAAAAATCAGGATATCGCACACAAGTATGCATTGATGTGAATGGAATGGTTCTACTTGTTTCACCAACTGAAGACTGTAGAGATCACCCAGACTCAAGAATGATTAAGAACATGGGGCTACTGAAGAACATATCACCTATTGATTGCATTGTGCTTGATGGTGGCTATCCACAAAGTATTTTGGAAGAGATGACTGAGGAAGAAGAGCAGGATACTTTTGGACTGCACAACTTTTGTTTACCAGTAAGAAAGCAGAGAGGAACAAGTTTATCAGAAACAGAAGCTGAATATAATTCCCATCTTGGATCATTCCGTTCAATGGTAGAAAATACATTTGGAGAACTAGGCAATACATTCAAAAGGCTGTCAAACAGGGAGATTGTTAGAGTAAAGAATAGGAATGTTTACAATGTGCAAATGAAGTTATGCTGCTTACTCTATAATATGAAGAAGTTACTAGCAAACAGTGATGTACATATTGATCATCATCACTCACTCTGGGTTATGAGTAACTTTGATTACCCTGATACACATGATAAGTCAACATAAGTGGAACCAATACATACTTTGCCCCAAAAAGCAGAGTTAGAAGCATCTATTGTTGAAATTCAAAATCGATTCCTTCAATCTAAAATTGATGATACATATGATTGCTTGGTGCATATTGATTAATTACAGATGGAGTACTAATGACTTGATGACTTGAATATGATGTTTTAAAATGGCACAGTTTGAATCTTTCTAAAAATGATTGTATATATGATTGCTTGGTGCATATCTACTTATTACAGATGGGGTTCTAACAACTTGATGAGTTTATTATGATTTTTTAAAATGGCATAGTTTGATTCTTTTTAAAATTGATAATATATATGATTACTTGGTATTAGAAAAATAGTTATAAATAGGATGATAACGACTTGATGACTTGAACATGATGTTTTAAAATGGAACCTTTTGATTAAGTCTAGTTCTATAAGGAGATCAGTCAGAATTGGTTAGCTATTTCATAATTATTAATATTTTTATTGTTTTCTTGTTCTGATGCCAAATATGGTGCTTCTACGAAACCCCCTTCGGCATCCTGAAAAATTTCAGTTGATTTCTCGGGACGCAGCCTCTATCTCAGTAGAAGCATATTAATTGTGTATCAACTGAAATTTTTCAGGATGCCGAAGGGGGTTTCGTAGAAGCACCATATTTGGCATCTTTGTTTATTTGTTAATCTAGTTGCTAGAATCTTTTTGGCCACTACTAAACATTCTGTATTTTAAAATATTTATCTACTGCTAGTAATTGATTTCTTATTTGTTAATTGGTTATTCTGATAATAGTTATTTAGTTTCTTTAACTATTTATATTTGTGAATGGCCTCCAAACACAACAATGCTAAGTCATTAAATAACTTAATTGTTACCAATCAGTATACTCTGTGTTTGGAACCTCTCATTTTCAATATTACCACAAATAGATATGGCATCCTTTTTCATAGCACAAAGTAAAATCATCATCCACACTGTGACAAACTCCATTTATAAGTACTCCCTACTGACATACACCTAGGGTTTGAGGGATGATCATGAATTTATTTCAAAACACGCCCACATCTCGCACCAGAAAACGACAACCCGTGGGATATACAAACGAACGTCGCGATCCACATCCCTCGGCTGTTTATTCTATGTAGAGCCACAGATATCTGTTTATACCAGTCTATTTGCTGGGCTTAGCACCGCCGATCACGCGACCGAGCTGGACGACCGACAGCAGGGTGCCACCGATAATCAGACCAAAGATGCCGCGGACAACAAGGCGCGAGCCGGCAGTACGCAGGTAAATGGGCGAGTGGCCGTTCTATAAAAATGAGCATGGATTAGTCAAACGAAATCACTGCTATCTGATGCTGAATTGAGTCGTATACGTACGTGGTAGAAACGCTGCTTGTCAAGAATACCCATTGTTAAAAGTCTGCTTAATTTTAAGAAAAAAACACTTGTCAGAACAAAGAAAGAGCAAAAGGAAAAACGTCGAATTGAAACGGAATTCGAACTGCGACTGCTAGTACTGCCGAGTGTTATCTGCCCTGCTTTCACGCTCTTTTTACTGATGGTCTCGAATCTGGCCATACCTGCTGATTCCAGATCTCTGATATCTGAAATCTAATCAACAGTTTATTTTATTTTTTCTTAGGCCCTGTGGCTACAAGGCCGCTGCATGTTCTCAGCTCTCCTGCTCTACATATTTCTTTTACATTGCAACTTTGCAGCACATAATGATATCTAGCTTCGCAGAGAAACAGCTGGCCAAGTATGGCTGGAAACAGGGTGAAGGCCTGGGCAAAGAAAAGACAGGTATCAAGCGTGCTATCACCGTCTCACGGCGCACCGACAACCGCGGTATTGGATCGGACGCCAGCCAATGGACCAGCAACTGGTGGGACCATCTCTACAACAAAGCCAGCGGCACCAGCACCCCGCAGCCCGAAGAGGACCCCGAATATGCAGCCAAGGTTGCCGAAGCTGCTGCTCAGCCCGACACACTATCTGAGTACAAGGGCATGTTTGTGAAATCGGCTACTGATACACCGGTGGGCCAGTCGGGGGCCAGCACACCCAAGGCACAGGGCGGGCCTGTGGACCGGACACTGCTGGTGCGGGATGGCGATGTGCATTTGGGTGTGACTATTAGCGACGCAGAGCTGTTTGCGGCGTGTGAGGGGCGGATGGCGAGGAAAGGGGCCCGGGCGGAGCAGAATGGCAAGCTGGCGAGGGTCAACGGCGACGGGATGCCTCGGCCAGAAGTTGCAGCCATGATTGAGGCAGCATTGCGTGGAGAGGCGCAGAGCCAAATCATGACACAGTCGAAGCGGAAGCGTGATACGAGCGAGAGTGAGGGAAAGAAGAAAAAGGACAAGAAACACAAGAAGGAAAAAAAGTCCAAGGACAAGAAACATAAAGACAAGGAGTCCAAGGACAAGAAACATAAGAAGGAAAAGAAGTCCAAGAAGGACAAGTCAGAAAAGAAGAGCAAGAGCAAGTCGCTGTGATAGTCCATCTTTGTAATTAGCAGACTTTGAACCCATCCATATGCCGTCTGTATAATACACACCATGCGTACCGGTGCACAAAACCACGGATCGGAGAGTAGTCTGGTTTTATACGCATATTTCGGCCAGTATGTTTTTGTAATGGAGCCTGCTTCACTCGCCTCTTTTGATCCGGTATACAGCTCCGACTGTGTCGAGTTCTTCCCGTTTGACGACTCGCAGCGGTTCCTGCTTGGAACCTATCAGCTCCTGAAAGCCAATGGTGAAAAAGCCTCCGACGACCAGAGCTTGACATCGGCCCGACGCCAAACGCATCGGCCGTCTTTATGTCTGCGATGCGCAGGATAACACCGACGGGTCAATGTCGGTGGTTGAGCAGCAGCGGATCGAGACTAGCGCGATCTTTGATGTCAAGTGGAGCTACAACAAGGTCAACGGGAAGGCCCTGGTGGGGTTGGCACTGTCTGATGGTGACATGGCAGTGTACGAGGCAGATAGCACCAGTGACTCGCAATTCCTCAAACCACTAATCAAGACAGCAGGGCCGACATCCGACAGCAGCATGTGTCTGTCGTTGGACTGGTCGAATCGGCTGATACAAGAGAACCAGCCCCGGATTATGACTTCGCAGAGTGACGGATCGCTAAGGCTTCTTCAGATGCGCGAGTCGGGCGACCTAGAGAGCAGTGAGCCGTGGCACGCACACGGGTTTGAGGCATGGATCACGTCGTTTGATTATTGGAATACGTCGGTCGTGTTCTCCGGCGGCGACGATGCCGTGTTCAAGGGCTGGGATCTGCGCATGGATCCGGTCGGATCATCCCCGATCTTCTCGTCGAAGCGGCACATGGCCGGCGTGTGCAGCATCCACTCCAACTTCCACCGGCAGCACTTGCTCGCCACCGGCAGCTATGATGAAAATGTAATGGTCTGGGACACGCGTTCAATGAGGGCTCCACTGGCTGAGCACAGCGTCGGTGGTGGTGTGTGGCGACTAAAGTGGCATCCAACGGAGCCCACTCAGCTGCTGGTCGCAGGAATGTATGGGGGCTTCCATATCCTGGATGTAGATGTGGATGGGCTAGAGAGGAGCGCAAAGGTTCCGCTGCCGGATAGCGGTAGGCCCAGTGTCAATGTCGAGCTAACCACGTCGTTCATGGAGCATGGTTCGATTGCCTACGGCGCTGACTGGTGCCAGTTCAACCGTGGTCCAGCCAAGGACTGGCTGGTTGGCACCTGCTCGTTCTACGACCACCTGTTCCATCTCTGGCGCAGGCCAGCCATTGGCCAGCGGTAGATATACGCACGTGACGAGACCCTCTGGTTTGAGCGTGTGTGAGCGTGCAGGCGTGGCTACTTCTTGCCTTTCTGAAAAACATTTTTAATTGACAATAAACGCATACGCGTTAATTTCAGCTGCTATTTTAACAATGAGCGAGAACCGTTCAGCCGAGACATTTAGGCCGAACACGCGTGCAGAGCTGGCCGAGACCTACCACAAGCAGAGACCAGTGAAGCAGACCAGACCGCCAGGTCACCAAAGTGTTCTCTGAGCAGCCGCTGAATCTGCAGAACCAAATCACGTCTGGTCTCCCAGAGAAGGAATCAAAAAAGCCAGCCAAGAGCGAATTGCCGGTGTCGTTGGGCGATAACCCGTTTGACCGGGGCATGGACGCAACCAATCCGCAGAGCGAAGTCGACCGGCAACTAT
>NW_024468322.1:0-42771 GCF_002104995.1 Linderina pennispora | reverse complement strand
GATCACCTCCAGCGAGACCACCGCGTCGAATGCTGCTTCTCCGCCACCACCTGCTCGGCCGTGCACTGCCTGTACACCAGATTGCCAGCCAGCCCTGGATCCTGCTGTGCGTGGATCCGCGCCACTGCAATGTTCTCCTGCGCCGCATCCACGCCGGTGACGTGGGCGCCCAGACGTGCCAAGGCCTCGGACGCCAGCCCGCCGCCGCAGCCCACGTCGATAATCGTCCGGCCCGTGAGCCGCGCCAGCTCCGGGTGCAGGTCGCGCAGCCGCGACCGAATGTACTGCGTGCGCGTCCGGTTCATCGTGTGCAGGTACTTGAATGCCCCCTGCGTGTCCCACCACTCGTTGCTGACCGATGTGAACTTTTGCAGCTCTGCAAGAGACACCGTGTGTGATGACGACGTGTCTAGATCCCGTGGCGCTCCGCCGCCGGTCGTGAGTAGGCGCGTGCTGAGTGCTGATGGCAGTCGCCGCGCTGCCGCGAGGGTGCGAATTGTGCTGAGCATTTCGGTAAGCCGTGCAGAATGCAAAAAAAACTCTGATTACTACGAGAAATAAACGTGATAAGCTAGCCGTAAAAATCGCCTTGTCACGCCACAGCCAAGGCGATCTGCGGGGTCCGAGGGGCAACGCACGTTTCACAGGCTCCGCGAAAGATGGTTCTGGTCTATGGATTTTAAAGAGAAAAAGTACAAAGAAAAAACGAATATGTGGTCTAATTGCAAAGAGAGAGAAGGAGAGGGGCCTCAGAGGCCCATGGTCTGGGTGACGAACAGACTAAGGCTGCTGCCGCTAAGCAGCACCGCCAGCAGAATCCTCGCCACCTTCTGCTGCTGCACCGCGCTCCAGCTGCCCGCCGCCGCAACCGCCGCCGTGCTTTCCACACGCTTGCTCTCCGGCGCCTTGGCGATCTCCCCGCCCACGCACTGCACTATCTTTGTGCTGCCTGCATCGCCTGCCTCTGCTCCACCTTTCCCAGTCTGCCCGATCGCTCCATCTTCGCTCTTGGGCTGCAGGTATTTCTCCGACGCCCGCGACAGAGCGCTCATCACGCTCGACGCATTCTGCACCACCATATGCAGCTCCTCCAGCTGCTGCCGCGCGCGCTCCCGCGCCTCGGCTGCCGTCCGCACCTCTGCCCGCTTCGCCACCGGCGACTCCAGCGGCTTCTGCCCCAGGATAAACTGCAGACGGTCCAGCGCCTGCGGCGCCTCCGGCATCGGGCCCTGGTGCCGGAACGCATACGGCTTCTTTGTGTGTTTGGCGCCATGCCGCCCAGCGGCGGAATCCCCGTGCCCCTGGGTGTGTGTGGGTGGCCAGCACGCTGGCGAACCGCCGGCCCTGGCGGCCTGGTGTGAGGCGGGGCAGGGAAAGGCTGTGCGAGTAAACTGCGACATTATTAGGCGTAGTAATGGGTATAGTAGTGTGTGTGGGTGCTTAGGTTGTGTGAAATGAAAAACAAAAGCGAGTCATAGAATGCTGGGAAGAGGACGGAGCCGGTCCTTTATAGGCAGCCTTTTCCACGCTATAGGCGGGACTGTAAGAAATATTTTTGGCTCATCACCCCACTGGAAGGAGAAAAGCCTGGGCGACAGGGGCTTTTGATTCGTCTACACGCCTATCATTGCCCGGCAAACAGAAATATCTTGGGGCATGATTTCTCTACATTTTTCATTCAGTGGTCATGCGCTTCCCGCAGTCAAAGGGAAGCCGCAAAAAAAAAATACCGAAACTCTCGGATTTGACAGCAAGCACAAACACAAAAGAAAAACGCGGAACTCTGCGTGCCTAATAGACAACAAACCGAGTCAACCTGGCCAGCCGGGGGGCGCTATCGGCAGGGTCCGTCGTCAAGCCTCCCCCACTTGTCCTGGCCGAGCCCGCGGTGCCGACTGGCCGAAGAAACCCTCTCTTTTTCTCCCTGCCAATGCTGGTCCACTCGCCGCCATACTCGTGGCCGGGATAGACAATGGTAGCGTCGGCGACAGCGCTCAGCCTGGTCTGCAGGCTCTCGACCATATCGGCCATCGACCCGCCCTTCAGATCGACCTGCCGCAGCTGCCCGGGAACAGCGTGTCGCCGCTAAACAGCCTGCACTCGTTGACCAGCAGGCACTGGCTGCCGGGCGTGTGGCCCGGGGTGTGCATGAATTTAACCTCGGTGCGCTGGCCAGCCGGAACGTGAAGCCGTTGGGCGTGGGCGTGAAGTGCTGCGGCTTGAGCTGCGGGTTCGACGCGGCCACCTCGGGCATGTCCAGCGGATGCACCAGCAGGGGGAGGTGCGGCAGCCGTCGCTTCAGCTCGCCAACGCCGGTGACGCGGATCCGCAGGGACGAGAAGGGCGCTGGCGGAATCCGCCTGTGTGGTCAAAAGTGCCCGTGCGTGATCGCTGCCGGCCGCCAGCAGCAGCTGCTCGCGCCTCAATCACTGCCAGAATCCCGTCGACGTCCCAGCACTAGCGCAGAAAGTGATGTAGCAGAAGTGGTGATCGGCGGGGGTTAGCTGGTTTTGTTTCTTGGTCACGTTCTTGGACTCTGAGTTGTTTTTTCCATTTGGGCAATGCGACCTTCGGGGCATGACCAGACGATCACTTTTTCTCTTCGGCATGTTTCAAGAGCACAGACCAGCGGCAAACCTCCACCTGTATCCAAGCACTGCGCCCTCGTGGACGAGCAAGCATGGGTGCCATGCACATGCCTGCTCTTTAATAAGCTCGTGCACATATTACTTACCGCATCAACCACTATGCACTTGCGCGTGTCGCTGTCCACCACCAGATATATGTAGTTTTGCATGCCCACGGCGAACTCGAAAATCTTGCTGCGTATCGGATGCAGCCCTTTCGGCTTCAGCGCAATGTCTCTGCCCGGCAGCAGCTGGATCACGCGCAGCCCCATCTCCTCGTTCCTGGCCATAATGCGCGCCCGCTCGCAGCTCACCCGCACATGCGGATCATTCGGCTCCATCGCCACCGCCTGCTTATAGAACCCGTAGGCGTCACGCACGCGCGCCAAGGCCAGCAATGCCTCGGCCTTGCGGAAATAGCCCTACGCAGCAAAAACCATTTTGTCCCAGTGTGCAGATGAGAAAAAGTTACGTCAACGCTCCCGCATGACCCCCCCCCGCTTACCTTTGCCCATTCCGGACGCATCGCAATAGACTTGTCGGCGTCGCTGATGGCCGCCGTGTATTTGCCTAGGGCGAATGCCGCCGCCGAGCGGTTGCTGTAGAGAAGCGCGCACACTTCGCTGCGCTCTTTCCTCGTCCTCCATAACCCACGGATCCGCCACCTCGCTGCTGACAGCTCTTCCGCCCTCCAAGATCTCCAGCGCCCTCTCGACATCGCTCTTGCGCCTGACTGCATCCTCAACCTGGCTCAACAGTGCCTGCGAGAACTCGTACCGGCCACAGCCCACGGCCGCCGGCAGCGGCTGGTCAATGACAGTCGGCTTGCTGCGGCGCGGGAGCTTCAGCCATGACCTTCTCACTGCTGTGTTGCCCGGCTGGCTGCTGATGGACGATCTGGGCGACATGCACGCCTCCTCGCATTTCCACCCGAGTCTGGCCAGCTGCTTGCGCGTGGGCTCCGATGCCAGCATCTCCCGGGCCGTGGTGCCTGCGCGCGGGCTCAGCAAAAGCAATGCCCAGGAGTACAGCTCGTGGGCGTTCTCGTGCTTGCCTTGCTCGAACGTCTCGTTGGCCAAAGCGCCGAACCGGTACACCGGGTGACGGGCCCGCCTGGCCCGCTCCACCACCGGAACCGATTTCTGCGACTGCGGCGACACCGAGTAGATGACCGGCTCGGGTGTCTGGCTCAGCACCTGCATCATGCTGAGCTGCTGCGTCACCGTGCCCATTGGCGGCACAGGGCTGTCATCAAGTGCCGGGTTTGCTGCCAGCTCGTTTATGGAGCTGGCCGGTGACTGTGCTGGCAAGGACGACAGGGCCGTGCGGAACGACAGGGCGTCGGACTGCGGCTCGTTCGGCGGGCTGAACCGGCCCAGCACAGGAAACTCCTCCGCCGCTTGTACCCTATCCCCCTGCTTGGCGTCGCCGGGCACAATCTCGACTGACAGCCGCTTGCTGGATGGCGACTTTGCTGGAGCATTGCTGCCGCCCAGGAACTCGTCGGTCAGACCGACCATTAGCTGCGCGATTGTTGCCGTGGAGGTGTTTGGTGTTTTCGTTGTTTGGTGTTCGCCCACGCCACTGTCGCTGCTTGCCGGTTCAATCAGCAGGTGGTTGTTTGTCGGCAGCGGGATGCACGGTTTGTTGTTTTGGTGAAATAGACGTAAAAAACGCCGGCGGCGAAAGCAGGTTTTCTGCAGATACGCTGCCGTCTAATAATAATAATAGTTTGCACAGGGAGAGAGAGAGAAAGAGAAAAAAGTCAGCACAAACGCTCCTGGGCTATTCTGCAGCAGCACCCAGACTCTAAATACAACGCCGACAAAAATAATCGAAACTGGACACCAGCGCAAAAGCCAGAATTGCAATTACGCTCTTTTTTCCTTTCCAAAAGAAAGCCAATTACAGCAGTAAGCGCCTCCCCCCGAGCTACTTTACCTTGTCTGGCCGCCACCGCCCGCTCGTAATTACTCCACATATCTGCAATATCCAGCCCGCATGTCGCGCAGTCCTGGTCGCTGCACTGGCACTCGATCCTAGCCCCCAGATCTGCCGGCCGCTCCGACGCCCTCCACGGCATGTCGTACCGGAGCTTCAAATGGAACATGGACGTCGGCCGAAGGCTCTTTGGCAGCCGGTAGTCGCGCCGCTGCTTCTGGCCCTCGGTCGAAAACGGCCGCCGCGAAAACGTCGTGCGCGAGATCGCCTCGCGGCTCATCTCGACCGAGCAGATCGAGTCCATTGAGCTGTTGCCGTGCATCGTGCCCATGTCGAGCGAGGCTATGCGATGCGTGCTTGACTGTGATGCTGCAGGGCTGGCATATATGTGATGCTGGCCATGTGTGGACATTAGCTGTTAATGGGCTATTATTACGAGGCGAGTGGAAAGAATGCGAGCAATAAAATTGATTAGAAAAACCGTGGTTAGCAAAAATAGTGGAGGCGAAAGAAGTTCCTGGTGCTGATCCGCACACGTCGTTCTTTCCGTATTGCACCCCAGGCTATGTTGCTTGTTATGACAACAAGCGACAAAATGGCCCATCCTTTTTCTCCTTCCAAAAACCGACATTTTGTACTTGTTCGGATCTACACGCTGGCACAAAGGAAAACCTGCTGGCCTGCTTTGCCAGTATCCACATACCCTGTGGCTTGGCTGCGCGATCCATATTGCCGAGCCGTGCTACCCTAAAACTTAAAAGATAATCTTGCAATGCTCGCCGACTGCATTCCCGGTTAACTCCCCGCGCTAGGAGGATTCTGGAAAGCGATGAGTGGTATCCCCCGCCAGACTTGCTCCTGTCTCTTGGGGGAAGGACATCACGCCACCTGCTGGAAATCACCGTTCTCCTTTCAGCGGGTTCTTTTTAGCTGTCAGACCACCTGGCGGATCGTCCTTTAAATGGCTCTTTCTTGCAAGCAGACTCTTGGCCGATGGGTGCGCGATAGTAGCAGAATCCCAAGGAACAACAGCCGTGCGATATAAATGCGGCTTGCTCCTCCCCGCAGCCTGCCATCTACCAGAATGATAGCATTCCCCCTTCATCTCCCGGCCATACATTTTCTGTTTTTACCCTGTTCATTTGTTCACTATCCTCCAGCCTGCACATAATATGAGCCTTTTGAACCAGACCCTGCGCAACATAGCTCCCCGGATCACCACCCACGGGCTGCGGTTCGCCAGCGTGCTTGCGCCTATGATGCGAAGCACCACCGCTACATCCGCCACAGAGAGCTTCCACACTGGGTATCCCGAGCTACTGGCAGACCCGATGACCCCGCAGGTCATGGACGAAATCCAGTACATCCTGAAAGACGCCGGAAGCAAAGAATACAAGCCCCCCAAAACCCCGGCCGAGGAAACCGAGGAGCTACTACGCGACCTGCAAAGCGCTGTCGAGGTCGCCACCGGCATGGTCGAGACATTGTCGCAGAGCACACAGCCCATTACACAGCCCATTACACAGCCCACAGAGGACTCCCAGAAGCTGCACGTGTCCCGGATCCTGTCAGTGCGGGACGAGCCCAGGGCCGGCGGAAAAACGATTGAGCTCGAGATCAGTCCGGCCGACCTACATCGGTTTTTGGGAACACAGGCTGTAGGTGTTTTGGGCAAGCACCGGCCGAGCATGCCTGCTGGATTAGGTAAGCAGGGGACTGCCGACAGGAGATTCGCCAGTGCGCGCGCCTTAGCATGCACAAACTGCCGGTTCGCGTCGTCCTGCTCGAGGGCCATTAGCTTCTCCGAGTCCTGGTCCATGGACCACCACTGCTTGGCCCGGAATGGCATGATGAGGGTGCGGGGCTCGCAGATTCTGGACCAGATCGATGACCGCAAGGCGCTGAGGTGGGCGATGGCCATTGCCGGGCTGCTCGGCCTGGGTACAGCTGTGGAGTGGGCAACCGGCCAGACTATGCACGAGCTTCGGAGCCTGCCGTGTCTGGGCGGGATCCCTACCACGACTATCAGCAACATAATGTTCTGTCTTTGAAAATGCGCCTGAGCGAATTGGCAGGCTGCTGTGATAAATAAAAGCCCCCTTCTGGTCTGCCGATGACGGCTGAGAGAAATGACGCTTGGGCCTTGTCCAGCTTCACGGGACGTTTTTCTTTTTTCAGGTGTGATCGCCAAGCTCCAGCCATTTTTCTAAACTCCTCCTTTTCTTCAACTCCTCGCATTTTTACATATTCCAGCCTATTTTCTTACTCCCAATGAAGGTCTTCCATTTGTCCGTTGTTCGCACCACACCGACGCCCAGCGTGCCACTCGCCACTGCCAGCGACCTGTCATCGTTCAGCTTCTTCCAGCGCGGAAGGTAAGAAACAATTGGGAGGCGAAATTCGAAGAGGCGGAGAGCCGCGAGATGCAGAAAGCACATTCCTAGCAACTAACAACCCCGGACATCTGCAAGCTTAGCATCCAGGAGTTCATGAACTTCTTCGCAACAACGGTGGCAGAGCGCACGCAGGACGGGCAGCGGCAGGGCGTGGACCAGGACAACTACGTGGCATACGTGTACCGGCAACCAGGCGGGCTGTCGAGCGTGGCGGTGACGGACAAGGAGTACCCGGCGCGCGTGGCACTGTCGCTGGTGGCCAAGATCCTGGACGAGTTCACGAAGGAATTCAATGCGGAGCGGATCGCGAGCGCCGACAAGATTGCGTTCCCGGCGCTGGACGATTACGTCCGCAAGTACCAGGACCCGAAGCAGGCGGACAATATCATGCGGGTGCAGCAGGAGCTGGACGAGACGAAGGTGGTGCTGCACAAGACAATCGAGGGGATTCTGGAGCGCGGCGAGAAGCTCGAGTCCCTGGTTGACCGGTCGAACCAGCTGTCGGACCAGTCGAAGATGTTCTACAAGACGGCCAAGAAGACTAATGCGTGCTGTATCGTCATGTAACAAGAAAGAAGAACAGACTCTTCGTTTGCCTGTTTTGGAACTAAATTTTTCTTTTCGGTCCATGACGCGGCAGCGTGCTCACATGAGGAAAGCGCCGGCTGGTGGTGAGCTTTTTTTAAACATCCGTGCGCTTGCCACGCAGCATCAGTGGCAAAGAAGCGGCCGTGCTGCAAGAACAAGGAAGAGGCGAGGCTACAAAGCTCGTTTCTCACAGCGGGTTGCACAGGACGGAACCAGGCTGGGATTCGTAAAAGCGCTGCGAGCTACAGCCGCGAAAAAAGGCTTTGATTCTACAGTGACATGGATTTGCCTGTTCGCTGTTTCCTGGTGAATTATTTTTCTTCTACGCTTTCTCTTTCTTTTTCCAAACTATTCAAATTCCTACTTTTCTCTTTTTTGGAAAGGCCATTCTGGCTTAAAGCTTTCATTCGGTAGACTCAGAGCTCCCCCGACAACAGCCTATCCGAAGCCAGATAGGCGGCATATACACATACGCACCCTTTGCTGTCCCCTACAGAGGCTCCTTTTTGTTCGGTTCCAACGGGGGAGAGTTCAGTGAGCGTCTTATTACTCAACAGGGAGAGAGGGCTGGTACGTGCTGTGTAGGAAAAAAAGCAGTTCGTTATACGCTTTAGAGTATTCCCTGTTATCGACTGATAGCAGGAGAATACTGTAGTCCTTTTTTTTCTTCTAATGGAGGATTCGGGTGACGGACCGAGGCAGAAGGAGGAAACAACAACAACAACAGAAGCAGCAGCAGCGCGGACCGAGGGCGAAGAGGCGTTGGGGCAACAACCGTCGCTGTTGACAACACTGGGCGGGTTCTTTCAGCGCACGACAGACACCGACGCCGAGCGGATGGCAGATGCAGCAGCACAGGATGCCGGGTGGCAGATTCCGTGGCCACGCCTACAAATGATGTCGCAGTCGCCTGATCTCGTGGCCACGCCCGCGACAACAAGCGAGGAGCCAGGCAGGCAACCAGCCCGGACAGTGTCGAGTCAGGCAAGGAAGAGCGCCTGGACGCAGCTGCAGAAGCTCGTGTCTGAAGTAACCGAGGTGTTTGGCGGCTACTCGTCAAGGGCGGACGGCGAGAAGAGCGAGGATTCCGGAATGCTGGCAGAGCACAGGAGGGCGAACGTGGGCGACCTGATGCTGGACGACGAGGAGCAGTTTCATGGAATGGACGAGATCCGGGCTGCTTCAGTTCACGGGTTTGCGCCGTCGTTTGTCGGCGGCAGTGCTACTACAGCAGCCAGCAGTAACCGCCGGCTGAGCGAGACCGCGGGCCAGCAGGGCGGCATGCACCTTGCAGTGATTGGGTTTGCACGGAGCCACCCGCTGATGGCGCTGGTGCTGGCGTGGCTGGCGATGGTGTTTACCGACTGGTTCTTGACCAGCGCTGCGGTGCCCAAGCTGGTGTCGTGGGTGACGGCGCGGCCGTGGTCGCCGTTCTCCGAGTCGTTTGTATTGCGGGCTTCCGTGATGCTTCCGGAGCTGGTGGATGATGACAGCAGTCTGCGCATGCTCCTGCGACGGCGAATACTGAGCAGCGAGCTGTGGATCGATGATTTTGTGTGGCGCATGCAAATGTACGTATCTGGCACATTGGTGCCGATGACGCGACCGTATGCCGTGCAATGGCTGTTCTTTGGGCTGTTCTCGCTCAAGGTCCTGAAGCGGTGCTCGGCAGCTGGCTACCGTGCGGTTCTGGTGTACGCGGGGTTCTTTGTCATGTCGGATATGGTGCTGTGGCGCTTGCTAGGCCCCGGATCGGTTGGCAGCAGCCAGTATTTTGCTGAGCAGCATCTGGCAGCGTATACAGCGCCCTCGTATGAGTGTCGGGATGACGTGTGTCGAGTGGCTACTGGGATTACAACACCACCGCCATTGATGGTCCCAACGCTCTCTATAGACCACCAGGCCGACACGCTTATTTGCTCCGGCTCATGGGATAGGTTTGGACTATGCTCAACCACCGGTGCCACTGACGCAGGCCCTGGCAAACTCGATGCAGAGTCAGTGGATACAGCCCAAGAAAGTGCTGATAGTGGATTGCCGCGTAACATCCGGTCACCGTTTGCCAATGCAGTGGAGGAGGCCTTGGAACGCAAGCGGGCGATGGTAATGCGGCGTAGCGAGCGGATGCAGCGACTGCATGAATGGAAAATGACCATGCTCTCTGGCAATGACGACGACGACGACGACGACACTGGAGAGATTTCGCAGGCACGCAAAGGCTCACGGCTGCTGCCGGTGCTGGCAACGCTCTCCGTGTATGTGGTGCTAGTGTGGCAGGCACGCGGGCTGTCGTGGCAGGCAGTGCAGTTAGTGGCGATCCTCCTGATGCTTGACATGGCTCTGCGCAACGGCCACAGCTCGCTGGGCGGCTGCGCAGGCGCCTGCACCAAGCCGATTCGCGACAGCAGCTCCTACATGGTGGACAGCGTGGGCGCCATCAGCAAATGCAGCATATGGACAAAGGCGTTCTGGAACGCCGAGCAGCAGGCGACATTAGCGGTGCTTACTTGTATATGGGAGGTGGCGGTCGGCGTGTTCCGGTTCTGCGGTTGCCTGCTTGTGGGCAGTGGGACGTCGCTGTTTCCGGCATGCTCGGGCGCCAGCTGCTTGTTGCCGATTCACACAATTAGCGTGTTTGCCTTGCTGGCTTTGCGAGAGGCCGGGTATGTGGTGCACAATGCCCGGGCGTGGTATGCGACTGTGGTGCGAGAGCGCAGGCGCGGGCCGTATATGGTGGCCAGGACAGCTGGACGCAACACGCGGAAGATCACTGTCACCAGCGAATTGACTGCGGCCAGTGATGCTGAGAGCAGCGATGACGGCAAGGCAGATCCGGGCAGCAGGGCAGCATATGCACGACGCGTGTGCTTTTTGTGTTTGAGCGGGTACTGCGAGCGGTGTCTCCTGTCGATGGAGATCTGGCCCACCGGCAACCCCGGCAACCATAGCCACCTCCATTCGGCCCAAGGCGAGGCTGGCAGCAGCGGGCATCAGCGCGAGGGGAGCGTCAGCGGCTCGGACCACGGCTCGTTGATGGTGCGGCGCAAAGGACTGCGTGGACCCACAGCTGGCGGATCGGCAGGACCCGGCAAGGGTGGAAAGCCAGCGCCGGTCGTTATCCCGACCAGCGACCCGCTGGCGGTGGAGCCGGCCAATGGCCTGCCACCGCTGCGCGACTCGCTTTTGAGTCTCGGGCTTCTGAACCCCGCGCTCAATGCGCCGACAGCTCCCCTGCTGGCTGCCTCCGGGGGCAGCAAGCGCGCCAAGGCATTGGATGCATGGGTCGTCTCGAGCGTCGCCCACTGCCCCTGCCGGTCAGTACATGGCGTCGGCCCCTCGGCGTTTGTATCTCGCACGGCGCGGCAGGACAAGCAGCACGAGTTTTCCTCCCCTATCGGCACTCTGCTGCCGCTGGTGCAGTATGTCAGGGAACTGAAGAGCCTGGGGCTGGTGCGACCTGTAGATCCGGCATCGGTGGTGTTTGCCGACGAGGACCCGGCGTCGTCGGTCCTGCCGCTGATCTTTGGCCGGTTCACTGTGCCTGCGAACCCGCGCGCTGTGGCTGCTGCCAACGCACTGCTAGCATCGTCGGCGACCTCGTATGCGCAGCTGGCCCAGCCCACAGCCAACGGCCACACGCCTGGCAGCAGGCCGTTCATTGGCGCTCCCGCCGGTGGCCACGGAAACGCCGACAGCGGGCAGGTCAGCTATCGGCCCGCGCGGATTCTGGTCAAGCCGACGCCGCTGGGCTCTGTGCGCGCGCCCACTGCTGGCACATTCCGCCTGTGCCTGGAGGATATCCGCCCGCAGGAAGGTGTGCTGCGCGTGAGCATTGCGGTGACGCCGGTATTGGCGCACCTGCTGCTGGCCCATCCGCGGACTGCTCCCACGGCCTCTGTCTGCGTGCCTGCGTCGCTGGTCAGTGCGGTGGCGGCCCGATCGCGCGCCATACACTCTGCGAGCTTGCCGCTAGCCAAACTCCCCGCGTCATCGGCGAGTGATGTGGCGGATCCGCAGTTTGACTACACGCGGGTGCAGCTGGCACGGTCTGACGTCGTGGTCCGTGTCGATGGCGTGCGCTGGGCCGATGTAGAGCTGGGGGCGTCCTTGAACCACGCGATTCTGGTGCGCGGGCTGGCCGTCAACGCAACGTACACTATCTGCGTGACCGTTTGTGGCATGCGCAGCGAGGAACTGCGTGTGGTTTTGCCCTCGGAAGAATCCGTCCTGGCCAAGGAGCAGCGTGCCGAGCAGACCCTGCAGGCTCTGTACGTCAGCCGGCTCGAGGAGGTCGAGCGGGCCCGGGCAGCTGCTGTCCAGCGGCTGCGGAAGCTGAAGCGCGAGCTGCCCAAGCAGATTGCGCACTGGGAGAGCGAGCTCGAGTCGGTGCGGCGCGCGATCGTCCGCCAGACGCAAGCCGAGCAGCGGTTCCGCAAGCGGCACGGTCAGCTCGAGGAAACTATTGCGCAGCTTAACCGCGAGGTCGAGGAGCTCAACCAGGCGCTGCAAGAGGCCGAGCCTGACGACGCTACCGGCGTGGCTGATGACACGGATTCCACGGTTGTCGCGCAGCAGCCGGCCGGCGTCTTTGCCGTGCTGTCTGTGCTCGACGACGAGTCGACGCCGGAGGTTTCCCCGAAGCACTCGCGCCGCACTTCCTCCTCATCATCGGGGTCTGTCGAGGCCGTGCGTGTCCAGCTTGCCCAGGCGCTCAGCCAGCTGCGCCATGTTGAGCACCTGGTCAGACGCGCCCAGGATATGCACGAGGACTCGCTGCAGGAGCTCAAGCAGGAGCGCGCACGGTGGATTTCGGGCTTGGCCAAGATCAACCAAAAGATCGAGCCTGTTGATCGCGCCTTGGAGCCGGTGCGCAGGGATCTTAAGGAGGTATCCAAAAGACTGATGGTTGGCAAGTCCGTCCAGGGCAAGCTGGAGAGGCAGCTCGGCCAGATCGACTCCAAGGATACCGATGGACGCAGTGACAAGACGGCTGCTTTGGCCGACCGCCTGGCGAAGATCCGCGAGGCACTTGCAAACGAGAAACTATCCATTCGGCAGCTTTCGGCTGGGTTGCAATAAATGTATTTCGAAAAATAACGAAACCCCCCGCCATGTATTATGTTGGCTACGTGTCTATATCTATGTCTTGGCTGTCTGTCAGCTCATTGCTGCCGCCTCCAAAGAACGGGAAGAACCCAAACCCCCCGCCGCCCATGCGTGAAATGGCGGGAGAAGTAGTCAAAGTCGATCGAAATTGCCGCCGCCAGCACTGCCGCGCGCTCATCGAGATTCAGATCCCTATCGGCCATCTGCGGGCTGACTGCCTCGCCCTGATACCGCTGCGCCAGAGCCAGCTTGTCAAAGCAGATCGCGTACAGCCCGTAGTCCGAGAACAGCTCCATGCCGATGCCTGCAAAGTCCCTGAACACCCCCGCCATCACCTCCCCGCTCTGGTCCACCATTGGAAAATCCCACGACAAGAACGGCGCATCCACGCGTGCAAACTGCTGCCGTTCACTCCCTGCCCCTGTCTCTGTAAACAAATCATATCGGCGTCGCCACAAGTGCCACTCCTGCTGCGACTCGCCGATGACCTTGCCTGAATGGTCGCTAATCGTCACTCGCGAATTGACCAGGCTGAATTTCCGCTCGGCGCGCATCACAAGCTGCCCGTTCAGATCCACAATATCCACCTTGAACGGCCGGTGCAGACGGAATGCCTGCCGCATCAGCTCATGCGCAAACGTGCGGTGCTCCAGCATAAACCCCACCGGGTTGCTCTGCGAATCCATCAGCGCATACCGGTTCGCCTGCTCGTAGCTGAGCAAGATGCTGAGCATCTCGAGCTGCCGCGTTACTCGCAACGACGACTGCGAAAGGATATGTGCAGCTGGGCTGCTTTCTGTCAAAACATTGCCGGGTGGTGCTATCGGCAGATTGTACTGTGGTGGTTGCTGCTGTTGCTGCTGTTGCCGCTGATGCCTCTCGTTCTCGGCTTGCCGCCGCCGTAGGTAGGCCGTACGTGGCTGCTTGCCCCGCTGCACATGTGCTAAGCGCTGTGTCATTTGCTGGCTGCCAAGTGGCTGCCTGGCTGCAGCTAGTCGCTGGATCGAGTGTGGAAACATGGCGGTATATGGGATATATTGGAGGACAGGTTTTGTTTTTTGGTGTGGCCCAACGCCGACTACATGTCTGGAATTTATACGATCGCATCGATCGTTGGCAATTATACCCTTCAGTGCCCAAGCGCAGATCGTTCGCTGCCAAGACGCTGGAAAATATTTGACGCGAAATGTGATTAGTCATGCGATTTTTTTTTTCAAATCTCGCTGTTTTATTCTAGACGTTTCTCACTGCGGCCCTCTCCGGTACCGCTACTTCGGGCTGTGTGCTCCCCTCGGCAACACCACTCTGCTGTTCCGCAGGTGCTGCAGTCTCCGCTGCCTGATCTGTGCTGTGCCGCGGGGTGTCGGCTTTGATTCCAAGCGCAGCCAGCACCGAGCCCTTGCATAATGGGCACTGCTCGGATTTGGTCGTCAGCCATTTCCGTATGCAGTCATAGTGGAACCGGTGGCGGCATGGCAGCTCCATCATCACTTCCTGGTATGCAATCTCGGCTAGACAAATGGCACACGGATCCGTCTCGTCTGAGACCTGCTTGTCCTTGACAGTTTCAGCGTGCAGCATTTTGAGCGCGTGCTCGGGCAGGAGCGGCAGTTTGTGCTGCATTCGTCGTGGCTCCATTTCTATTGTGATATGGCGGGTGTGCATGCCGTGACTTGCTGCCTGTGTGGTTCGTCGGCTGCGTGTGGTGTATTTGGACATGTAAACCAGCGATATTGTTATTAGGACAACACCACACACGCCGATGATTATTCCCTGCCTTGTCGACAGCCATCCGGAACCCATGCTTTCGGAGGCCACCGGGTAGCTGGTCGCTGACGGCAGCGTTTGAGTGGCACTGAAGTCTGCTGCCCCACTGCTGAAGGTATTTGACATTGAGGACATGGTTTGGTAGTTATCTGGCTAGTATCAAGTTGAAAAAATAAAAGTAATGAAAATAATATTATAAAGCTGTGGTGTGATGAAGAGAGGAAATCGATGTCACAAGCATGTCGCTTTGCCGCTTTTTCACCATCACCACGCAAACTGTCGACGAGGATCGGCTTGTGAATGAGAGGTTGCACAGACTTGAAGACAGCCAGTTTTTTTTTCGCGCAAGCTGCATTTTTCGCCATGGCCCAGCAACCCTTGAGACACTGTTCCAAAAAAAAACAATTGCCAACCATTTGTTGCGAGCACTGCCTACTCTAGCTCTACACTACCAAAAAATCGATAGCTGGCTTCATTATATTACCATTCAGCAAGATAAAGCGCAGTGCATGTGGCGTATGCCAGCCAATACATACTACATGTATTTGTCATCGAAAGCGTAGCGAGGCATGTATTCTATTTTTGCTCTAACCCTCGCTGTGCATTCTATCACCATCATACTCACTATCCCTGGTGCTGCAAACCGCAGTCAACATACCTAGTCCCGCAAGCACCGACTTTTTGCACAGCGGGCATTTTTCAGATTTCTGCACTAGCCACAGTCTCACACACTCTTGGTGGTACCCGTGGTCGCACGGTAGATAGACCATGCGATCATCGGCCTGAATGTCGACCAGGCATACAGCACATGAATCAGGCTCCCGCACCGTGCGCTTGGCATAGAACAGCTGGCCTTGGGCAAACTCGACGTGTAGCATACCGAATTGCATTTCATCCATCAGTCGCAGCTCTGACACCTTGTTCCGCACGCTCAGTTCAATACGTGCATCTTCACCGGCTGTCCTTTCGGCTTCCTCCTGCTCGCGTCGCCGCTTGTCGCACTGGCGCCTCCTGAGGAAGAATATTATTGCCCCGATGCACACACATCCGACGATGGTAAAAGCTAGTGTGATAGGAATTGTAAATGTCTTCATCGACAATGGCGATTGGTCGTCCACTGGTCTGGTGGCACTAGGCATGGCTGCCGAAGCCGTCATTGTAGGTTCCAGCGACATGGCATTCGACCTGTCAGAAAGAATAAAAGAGGTGACTAGACGGCGGGGAAAGAGAGAAGGATATGACCCAAGCAGACAAATGTCAAGAGAGGCTGAGAGGTGCTGCTGAGGATTTTGAATGGAGGTGAGCGACAGGCATGTGGCTCGAAGAAAAAACCGCAATTGCGATGTGCAATAGCGGGCCGAATAGGCTCCCTTTTCCTAGAGATTCCCGCTGCATTTGTGCGGTTTGCTCAGTTGCGTCGGACATGCCATGTCGTTTTTTCTACAAAAAATGTACGGCCACTAGAGATTTTCTTTGTTCAACTGCCCAAATAGCTCCATACTTGTTTTGTACTTGTCGACTAGCATCGGTATAGCACACATGTGCTATTTGGGCAATCCGTTCGTGCCACGCGCCCACCCATCACCTGGCAAACTATGGCCAATTATAGCGTAGGCAGGATAGCACCCACTGGGTTTGTTCACATTCACAGAAGCAGGCTGATATAGCACCCATGAGTGCTGGCCACACTGTGGCGGTGGCGAACCTAGCAATTGCTGATTACCCAGCGTGCTGCCCATTGGACCTTTGGTTCGCAGAGCTGGCCCGTTGCAGATATAGCGGTACATGCGTCCAAAAAGGGATCCATGTGTATAGTGTGCAGCCACTTTGTTTTGTGGATTCCCAGGCGAGCATTGACTAAGACACAACTGCTTTTCGCCCCAGGTTCAACAATGATAGCTGGCAGTGCCTAAACCACGCCTTTGCTCCCTTTCTGCGGTGGCTGGTGTGTACGGGTCTCAGTCAGTTACCATTTTTACATATATCCTGTACTATCGAGCAGGAACTTGCGCTCAGTGCATTACGGCTGAAGGAGACATACTTTTGCCATCATGCAAGTTTTATTACCAATTGTCTGGGTAGTCAAGCTTGCGCCATAGCGTCAACAGCACTATTTGAGGTCTGCCACACTTAATAATACTAAAGACGCTCATGCTGCTTTCAGCAAGACACCATTATTCTCTACAAACTCTTGTCAACATGTCAACTGTCACACTCTACATGAGACATGTAACCCTCTAGAAGTGTGCTATTTGGATCCACACAACGCAAGTGACTTGTATTGTCCAATTTCTCTTACAGCCTATCCTCCACCTCCCCACAAAGCAATGGCCGCAATAGGGGGGGTAGTCAGAAAGACAATGCGCCAGTACACAAGACAGCCAGGCAGTAGCCTCTGGCGCTATTTCGTGGCAGCCAACCGGTGTCTTGCTTCTAGAGGTCGCTCCTAACAGACGGTACACCAATAACCGCTGTGGCTTGGTCACTTATCCGAAGTTATTGCTCAAGCAAGGATCCTCACTTGCAACATGCAGTACAGCAGGGTGTCCAGGTCCTCAGTTAAAAGACACCAGGGATACGATTTCTTCCAGTGCACACACAGACACCTACAGCTTGAATTCACGACTCTCTCTCTCTCCAATCTACCTCAACAAATATCAGCAGCACAATGTCCAAGACCGTAGCCAATATCAACTCGGTGGCCTGCGACAGAATGCTGGAGGGCATTTTACTTTATACTGTTCAAGGAAGCCACGAGGAAACAGGGGTGGTGGGCCCATTCCTGAGAATGATAGAACTAGCCTCAGTCTGCCGCCAGTGGAGGCTCCGTCTCATTGCGCACATATGCCGTACAGCTATAGTTGAATGCAAGCGGGTACCACACCAGAGCGCTGGTAACAGTTTACATTCCAGCTACAAATGGATATCCAACATCAAGCTCATTGCTGCAATGGGCCTGTCTAGTAAGACGAGGGAGCTATACATATCCGATATCGACGGCAAAGGCACTTCTTCGTTTTCGGCGGCAATGGAAGCCACCCGATTTGGCTCATATTCTTGGGACAGGGTAAACCTACTCAAATTTGGGCGGGGCGCATTCAAGGATACGGAAGCTGGGAACCCTGGCGTCATTGGCTCGGTCTTTTCTCTTCTCACCTCCAATCTTCCTTCCATCAGGAATGTCAGCTACTTGTTAGACAGCCTACCACGCACCAGCGGGACCACGCTACGTGCAATGCTGATTAACCATTACACCTCCCAGTCAATGACTGTCTGCATCCGGGAATGGAATCTGACAGCCTCATTAGGGATCCTCCGCCAAGATATCACGAAGCTGGATATTAACACTTCGGTCATGGCTGGCGCACTGCGGGATTTACGGTTTCCAAGCTCCTCTCTACAGTACCTACGAGTAACCGATGCAGAAAGATGTTTCCGATGGGACTGGTTTCGGAGTGATGCTAATGAGCTGTACATCGTATTCCCAGAGTTGAAGGAACTGGTGCTAGAGTTCGTGTACATGGGGGACGACATGGGTACTATGAGCATCGCTGGATTTGGCTTGCGTTTCCCCAAGCTGCTAATGCTCAGAGCGTTAAATGGTCTCCTATATTATTCAGACTTTTACACTGCGTTTGTCGACTCACCGTTGGAATCGCTGTACATAGCCGAGATGAGAGCCCATTTGGAGTATGTAGACCCCAGAGTGATCAGGAACGTGCGCGCTTTGGAAATACGCCCTATGGAAAGTACCTCGTACCTACTGCATATGGTAAACCCTTACTCTCATCTGCTATCTGTTGATTCGATGGCTCAGGCGGCCACTCTAGTCAGCATTCCACCGTACATGCTTCCTGCGATTAACTGGACGAATCTTCGGGAGGTCGAATTGGACCTTGACAGACTGGAATTCGAGCCAATTGATGCTCTCTTGTTACGTCTTCCACTTCTCAAGAGCCTTTCGATCAATTACTTTGTATACTCGTGGCAAACTACAGATGACTACCATCCTCATCGTACCAGCAGTGGTTCGCCCCTAGAACTGCTGAGCATGAGTCTTCAGTACGTTTCGCTTGCCATCAGAGACAAGAATTTGGTCCCAGTATGCGTGAAGTGGCTATGCACCTTGATTCCGCACACCCCGTCATTGCTGACAGCCCGTGTTCCCCATACATGTGTGGACGAGATCAAGCAGTTTGTCCAACTGTCTGGAAAAGATATCAGTATCCGTGAGGCAGCCTGCTGTTGATAGTTTTATATAAAAATTTTTAATATCCTCCACAATTATGTGAATATGATCAATATATGTCGCAGAAAACACGCAATTCATCTGACCTATTTGGAATATGTGCTATTTCCTGTGTTACAGCATAGGAACAACCGCTCTTGGTGATGACTGGAGAGTGCTCGGATTGACGCTTGCTGGATCGATGGCTGGAGTCCCAAGGGCATCTAGCACAGACTTCTTGCATAAAGGGCACCGCTCCGACTTTTCAGTCAGCCATATCTGGATACAATCCTGGTGATATTTGTGTTTGCACGGCAGTTTCAGAAGCTTCTCATCGTCCTCGATTTCTGCAAGGCATATTGCACAGACATCTTGCTCTGCTTTTTGCATAACAGTCTCAATCCCGCCTGTGCTGTTCTTGGCTGGCACGGAAATAAGACGTTTGAACTGGTCGTCTGTCAAGGTGCGCAGCCGGGGCTTCCTCCATCCCTGAGGCCTGGGCGCCGTGTAGTTGCTGAAGACAGGCATGTTTTGATGATTCAGATGAAGTCTCCGATACGCCCTGCGCAATATGTAGAAAGTGAACATGGTGAATATTCCCAAACTCCCAGTTACTAAACCAATCACACTGGCTGTCGACATGCCCTGCGTGCCGCCATGACTTCCGCTTGCAATATTTGCTGTCGCCTGGCTTTCTGTACCGCTGAAAATGGCCCTGGTATAGAGACGGCCGTGCTGTGTGGTGCTATCCGCTGTCGGCAAATGATCCTCTGAAATTGTCCGTATGCTGCAACTCGTTGGAGAGACTGACGTCATCCAAGGCACTGACGATGTATCGTAAAGACTAGGCACAACAGCTGCCACATGGGTGCTCCTTGGTACAATTGGCATGTATTATAGTACGAATTAAAGCAAATAGAGTCTACAATTACTGGAAAGGGGCATAGCGCAGAGATGAAAAGCAGAATGCGGAGAGGACGTCTTATGTATCACACTGTCTCGCCTGCAAACCCATGAATATCTGGTGGATTCTAATCGAACAGTCCACTCGGGTGACTGGCTGGCGGGGGTTAAATGCTTTTCCCTGAGCCCGCGGATAGACGGCTTGGCAAAATATGCATGTTAAAGGAATGTGTAGAACTCTGGAAGTGTCAGACGAACATTTCTTTTGGAGGCATGATCAACAGGAGACCGCCAAAATGTACCCAACTATGCAAGAAGGAGGGATGCGACGTCACCACCGAAATCCATAGCAAGAGTATCTGTGGAGCCAGAAGCCTTCCTTCTATTGGCGCTCATGGCAGTCCACAAATAATAAAAATAACGGGACGTATCTAAAGAGACTTCAGTCACAATTTCTGGGAAAAGCACCAGGTACCATGTTTTCCTAGTAGTAAACTATGCAGGTACTGGTAAAGCCAGTCATAAACGTTCACAAAAATATATTGGAAAAATCAGGAAGAAACCCTGCTGCTAGGATCCAGCAAGGGGTATTTAAGCAAACGCCGAGTGCGCATACGGAGCCCTTACCTAAGCCGCGCACGGCCCTGGATAAAGCTGCACCACTCTCAGTAAGCCGCCTCGGGCACGGCGGAACAGCCCTAGCGGCGTAACATATCTTGGTCACTCTCAATATTTGCTGATTCCCAGATGGCACGGCGCTTAACTGTGCTCTTGCACATGAGTTGGGTGGCCCTGAGTATCTGGAGCCTGCTCTGACGGAGATACAGTAGTGGGCTCTTCGACCTTTAATCCAAGTGCAGCCAAAACTGAATCCTTGCACAGCGGGCATTTTTCGGATTTCGTGGTCAGCCACGTCTTGATGCAGTCCTGGTGGTACGAATGACTGCATGGAAGGAACAGAGGACGGCTGGTAGGATCGTCAAACCCCGACAGGCAAATGGCGCATGAGTCCTGTGCCTCCTTGCCTTGGTTATCCGCCTCGCACAGCATTCCAAACTGCTCCTCGCTCATGACAGGGAGTTCGCACTTCCTTGCCACAACACCCAACTCGACGTTCCTGGCTGTAGGAGCCATTCGATTGCCGATACATCCCCGTAGCTTGAAGTACAGCATCGCCATAACAACTAGCGCCGCAATGAACCCAAACGCAAACCAGGGTACGTGGCTCCCTTGAGACTGGCCTGTAGTGCTTGAACCAGTGGACTGAGTAGGCACTGGGCCTGAAGAACCTGCCGCCGTCAAGGATGACAACTGGTCGCTTAAAGCTCCATCCATAGCCGTCTCAATATCCCTGTTTGTGTTAGGCGAATTCACCCATGTCTCCTCATGTGCCTCGCTAGCTGTGCCCTCCCTGACCAGCAACGTGGCAGGAAATGTCGGTGTGAGCTCAGTAGGTGATGGGGTGGTGAAGAATGGCATTATTGTGAGGTACTATATTGTTTGTAGAGAGGTGAAAAAGACAAGCTGGCCTCTTTTTGTTGCTGCCACCTACACGCCTGCTGGATGGGCTGGGCAGCTCTGCAAATCACACGGGTTTATATCTGGAAGGAGTAAATCGATGCCACCGAATTTTACATCTAGAAGAACAGGGCCAAAGGGATGTAAACCTGTTTGCTGGCATCCAAACAGGTATGCGTGTCCTATCATGCTAAGTGCCTTGTCCGCATGCACCGCATGTACCGCATGCTAGCATACAATCATTGCTGCTGATTCGCCACAAATCGGCCAATGATCAGCATGCTAGTACGGATCATCCAGGGTGTCGTTTCTGGATCACAATGACATTTAAAAGGAATGGATTACTAAACCTAACTTGATCTCTGGCACCCACCATACAAGTCCACATAAATGCTAAGGGTGACAATATCTAGTTTCAGGCTGAACGGTACCAGCTGCATGGCGTCCCATGCCCAGCCGCTGCTTCATATATTCCGCATCTCGTGGGACTCTGGCACAGGCTCGCGCTCAGGCTCGGATGGAGCCACATGCTCCACAATATCGATCGAGCCATCGCTGTCCTCTGCAATGCCAAGCCCAGCACAGACAGACTCCTTGCACAGCGGACATGTCTCGGACTTTTTGGTCAGCCATGTGCGGACGCAGTCCTTGTGGAATACATGGCTGCATGGCAAAGTGACCAGGATCTTGCCTGCCTTAAAGTCAGACAGACAGATCACGCATGTCTCGGGGTGCTGCTCACCTTTGGGCTTGGATACTTCAGTGGGCAAGCTCTCAAATTGCTCATCGGTGAGCAATACCTTCTTGGGTTTCTTTGCAGAGGTTGGCAGCGCCTGGCTGGTTTCTGGTGCATCGTTCCGCTGAGTGTACTTGCGCCACGCAAAGTAGAGTGCCATGAGGAAGATGAATCCGATAAACGCAAACACTGGGCCCAGCGCCATCTTGAGGGGAAACCTTATCGACTGGTCATCGTTGTGATCGGGGTTTGATGACCATGCTTCGGACATGTCTGCTGGCCTGTACCACGTATGCCTGTCAGCGTCAACTGTTACAAAGACTCCATTTGTGGCCGAAGCTGGCGGTCTGTTTGCCCAAGTCTGTCTCTGAATAGCTGTGACCAGTGTTCCATCGGAGTTTATCGTGGTGGTCGCCTCCACTAGCATCATTGACAGCGACCCGTCTGTAGACACTGCAGTGGCTGTGCCGATGGGTAGTGTCTCCGATGGCAGTGGCGCTTGCGGCGTGCTCATATCTTCAAAGTGTGGTGAATAAGGTTAAAAGTGATAAGTGCTATAAACTTTAGCGTTTTAGTAAGCGGGCGGAAAAAGGGGGCGCAAGCGCAAGAGCGCGGGCTTCTGGACCCGCAGGGAAGGCGTCGATGTCGCGGGCCATGGGATCAAGTCCGCACTGCGCATTGTATAAAAAAGGTGTGGAAAGGTAGCAAAGTGTTTAGTGCAACTGCCTCAAGGAAAAAGGGACGAACCTCGGACAACCTTTATACTTGCCGCGCGGCGATGGAGCCGAGGGGACACCAGGCGATCTAATTGCAAGTGCGGACTTGGCACACGCATCGGCATCCGAGTGCTTTCGGATTTTGCTCGTGGGGACATTCGCAGAATATAATTTATTAAGTCGATAATCAGCCTGTAACAGGCCGCAAAAGTTCAGGGCCTGCTTAGAGAGCAAGGCCAGCAGAGATGACGCCGAGCATCAGCGCAACCACCGCCTTGGTCGACACGGCGGAGCCGGTCTTGGAAGTATTAGTCTTGGCAGCACTGCCAGTGGCGGAGGCGCCTGATGACTCGACTGAACCCGTGGGGGCCGCGCTGTCCTTGACCATGTACCACGTAGCCCCGGACGCATCGACCGTCTTGATGAAATGCTGGGATGCAGTTGCCGGCAGGTAGTTGTAGAAGGTCTCGGTGAAGGTGGAGGCAGAGCCGCTGCTCGGAGTAACAACCACGGTGCTGAGCGACGTCGACAGGGTCGCGGGCGTCGGGCCGGCAATCGGAGGGAGGGCAGCGCTGGACTTAGACATTGTTGGCTGGGCCAGAAAGGGGCTGAAGAATTTCGCTAGAAAAACGATTAAGGAACACAAGAGGAGCGTAGGGAGCCTTGGGAATTTATATGCTCGCTCCAGCACCTACGACACTAAACTGCGCCTCTCTCCGTCGCCTTGTGCTTGCTCGGCAATTGCTATTTTGCAAGGCTTTTCTATAAATGGAAGCAAGAGAATTTGTCTCCCCCCGTTCGCACTCAACCGTATGTGCTGGAAGCTATGCCGACGGCAAAGCAATTTCTCATTCTTGAACGCCGATGTAGCGGTGGGGGTGGGCCAAAATTAAAAAGCAGGATTGATAGCTGCACACAACAGCGAGTGTAGTGGCCTGGCCTATATATAGACTGATCCAATCAGCGTTGATCTGCACACAGGTCATGACTCTATCCCTTGTCCTACATGATGTCATCACTGCTGGACTATTCTATTCCAGACACTAGCAGTCTGTGAGAGAGCGGCAATGGCCCTGCACCATCAGGGTCGTCCTCTTTTGTCAGTCGACACACGCTTGACAGAGTAGATGATTGGGAATGCAAATATGGAATATACCAAAAGGATCCAACAACCCGGTGGTACATCCATAGACGACCAAACCAAGGGGTGCAGGCACACCTGGCATGTAGTATTGTAGTAGTAGCTGCCACTGGCATGCGGTGTGAGTGTGAGACAGCGCTAGATTAGGTGAGTTCATGATCCCGAATCACCATATGCAAGTTTTGACAACCTTCGTGCATGTGCCCTTAGTCAGCCGCCAAGCGGCATCTTCAAGAGAGACTGGCTCGGACATGCCCACAGAAGAGAGACTAACTGGGCGGGGCACCCAATGTACCCACTGCGACTCTGGCTCTGCTTCGGGTCCCTGCGACATATGCTGCTCTGTGCTGAGCCAAGGTGATGGTGACACCATGCACATAGCGAATGCCAGGGTTGTCAATCCCTGCAAAGGAGTCTGAGTCGTAAGCATAAAGGAGGTTGTGAACTTGGAACAGCACCTAGAGATCTTTTTCCCACTGCCCAGTACTCTGGCGATAGGCGCTGGACCCTGGCTCTTCTCTTTACCTCCTTTTTCACTTTGTCTATACCCTTTCTTCTGGACGCTGGTTTGTTTCTGCTTGACCGCCTTTTCTTCCATTTTTTAATATTGGAGCTGGAACCGGTTCCACTTGAATACTGTATTTATACAACAGCATGGCTGACAGGAAAATGCTGAGCAATAGGTGCTTTTGCCACAACTCCACCTCTGGATATTCCACCCCACACACCTTGTGAGTAACCAGGTCCCGCGGTCGTGTGAGCCACCAGTTCATTAGTGTTTACCCGATTGTGCCTTGTGGAGCACACATACACAACTGAGGGTTTGTGTCTGTTTAGCTCCTACATATCACATTTCCCTATTCAGTACCTGAACAAGCCGTCTGTATCACCATATATTTGCAGTGAGCATACTCCTTTGTTTGTCGCCATCCTCCGGCTCAACATGAGGAGAAACCCATGGTACGTGCATAGGGGCTGGCTCCACCTGCCTCCCGCTTTCTCGACTCCCATGCAGCATGCTGCAGCTTGCTCATATGGCCAACGCCTGACACTCCTAGGGCAGCTAGATGTCACGCTGGCTCTCTCAGTTTCTGGATATGACCTCACATCCGTACCTTACACACCGGCACATCAGCCCTGTTTTCTCTGTGTTTCCCCCTCATCCCGCTGCATGTACGCTGGCGCATGATACACCTTGCCAGCACCCAGAGAGTACGGAAAGGCTGAACAATGGGAAGGATTTCGTGTATTTTTGCTACTTTACATTTTGAAATATTCTTTGGCCAGGACGCACAATGAGGCAGCCAGCACACGCACCGCCTGCCAGGGAATCCCTGATAAATAGCCCCGGCCCTCCTCACCACTCCCTCCATTCCCCATGCACATAGCAACTTCCACCACTTTTATACTTCCAACATGATATGCTACAGTTCTCTCACCCCTCCATTCACCAAGGTGCCCACCCACGTCCTGTCCAAGATATTCAGCCACGTCTGCCTGGACTCGAAGCCCAACTATGACAACAGGTACAGGCTCAAGTTTGCTCTCCTCTTATCCTGGTGCTGCCGTGCCTGGAAGGATGCCCTGCCTGAGAAAGCCGTGGACACCGTCACATTCGAGCACATCCGCACTGGCCAATGCAACGGTGCTGGGAACCATGGCATCGAGTGGCGGTCCAACGTCAACGAGTTCATCAAGCTCAAGGCTACCCTGTCGGCCAAGAAGCTCCTCATCATCATGGACAGCGGATGCGAGTGCAGGCCGACTCTCAGGGATGTGATGAAGCAGTTCCGCTTCGAAGTACATGACTGGAAAAACATCAGATCCATTCATTTCGCTGGACCCGGTATCTACGAGCCTGGTACCGACTCTCCTCCATTCCAGCTGGGCGAGTATGCCGATGGCGAGCTCGACAAGTTCAAGTCATTCCTGACCAACGTCACGTCTCTCACTCACAGCCTGTCTCGCCATGGGCATATCCCTGTAGTGGTTGAGCACAGGATTCCACAGAGACTGTTCCCGCTCATCAAGCAGCTGCACAAGCTGTACGAGGAGAACCTGCTTGGTGTACAAGTAACCTGTCCAGTTCAGCCATCCCGTTCCCAGAGCGCAGTCCAGCCCAAAAAGCTTATCATCGACTACTCGTACATGAAGAGCATTGGTGCGAAACGAGAATATCCAATCGAGGATTTGATGCAGCTCCAAGTCTTATGCTTGAATGGCCCGTTTCAGATGAATTACTTCAAAACAACCAGCCGGTGGACGTACAACTTCAAGAACCTCACGACCATTACACTGAGCTTTGAGATTACCATGAAACGGTGCCTCCGACAGCTGCCGACAGAAATTGCCAGGGTTTATTTCCCCAGCATACGGAACATTGACATTACCAACTCGTCCAAAGTCTACGTCGATTTCTACCAGATATTCCATGGCTGCAACCTGCAGTCCTTGCGAATGATCGAGGATGCCGATGGTCTGCGTCGGGTTGACCCCCAGATTGTCAGAAACGTCCAGTGTCTGGATATCTTAATGAAGACACCAGCTGGCCTGACTATTCCGCTGCCGCGCGATATCTTGACCCGGTTTTACTTGACTCCGTCCAGTGTCCAAGATGCAAGGCTTGTTGGAAATGGTCTTGTATTCTCAGGCACTACGGCATGGATCAATCTACTGGTTCTGGAGATCGACGTGGCAATGTCTGAAATGTGTCACCTGGCAAGTATGATTGTCCAACTTCCGTGTCTATGGCGTCTACGGCTCCTTTGCATAGCACTGGTAATGTCTGGATTAAACAAATGCGTCTGGGAGCCCGAACCTGCTAATCCGGACACATTGACCATCCACGAAATCGCCAAGAATCACTCGAGCGAGATCTTGCACAGCAGACAGAGGGCTCAGAAGGCGGCTTCAAAGGGCCAGAAACGGTCACAGAAAACATCAAGCAATCGGAAGAACCCGTCGCCGATACCGAATAGCCAACCAAGTCTACAAGCACCATCAACCAACCAGCCGTATATATCAGCTTCACCTACCAGCCACCCGCGTCCACAGGCAGCGTCAAGCAGCGCACCGGTTCGGATTGTGCCTAGTATTGGCGAGTCGCAGAAATCAGCAGGCAAAAAGCGCCGTAAGGAAACAGCCCCAAGGTCACTACTGTTTACAGAGAACCTGCGACAAATCCAACCACGACCTGAGGGTATGCCACATGTTATGCCAGAGGTATCCCGTACGCCTGTTGTCAAGAGGTCACTGCCAAGCAAAGACTCGGCGAACAAGAAGCAGAAGACCAAGATCAACTCTGAGGGATACTTCCTGAGCGAGCGGCTGCAAGTCCTCCAAGTCATGTCTGCCGATGCCAGAGCGAAGCAGATCATTCTCGAGATGCTCCACTATCTCCCAAAGCTGGACAGCATCAAGGTAGTCGACGGGTTTGGCAATATGGTGCGGGCTGAACTCTTTGATATTAACATGGAAAGTACTATTAGTGTTTCTGAGTTCCCGCCTCGCGAGTAGTTCTTACCATATATTTTACTTAATCCATCTGAAATCTTAAATGATATGCAACATATAATCGATTCACTCACAGCAGGACACTGCCAAGATATTCACACAGCGCTCAGTGACTCTGACGGCTTCCAGAAGCATCAAATATCACACATGGAAATCACACATTCAGATCGAGGATCAACGACGAGTGGCACACCCTGCCACACCAAATATGGCGCCAGCATCTTTCCCTCGGAGGAAGTCACATGCCCCCTCACAACAAAGGAGAGTTCGGCATGCAGGACGTATTGCTCACGTTGGCCGAATTGGTGCATAAAGAGAGGCGGAGCACGTTGAGGTGCCAAATTAGGCAGCACGTAGAGTACAATCCCAAAACAATCCCACGAGGCAACAGGGCTCTTGACAGCGAATACCAGGACAACAGGCTTGGAGTTCACTAAACAAGGGTTGGGGTTGGCTTGGACAAAAGAGCCAGCTCAGTAGCCAAAAAAATAGTGAACACTGAGGCAGAGGGCAGCATGCATGTGTTTATTAGTTTCCACATCTTAGACCCAAGGTGTTCAACAACCTTATCTTTTTCGTTTTCATCGACACCTACACTACCTGTGCCATTGCCTACAGTTTATATAAAATGTTTATCAAGATGTATCCACCTGTCAGTAGTACCCTTCGCAACTCACAGCAATGTGATCTCCACGGGAGGCAGGAGGCGTCTCACTTATTCGAAGATGCAAGGGATTATTCTGGCATATAACTCTGTTAAACATGCTTTTTATTATTATTTTTTTGATATCCATATATTATGATGTGCCCTGTAATACTAAAGACGAGCGATTTGCCCCGTGGATGGTATAGCTGCTTTGCTGACATTGTCATTTTTAAGGCAAAAATTGGTGAACAAATATTCGCCTTCAGTGAATTCTTGATAGTGTATAACAGGGGTCCATTGGCTACCTTGATAGCAGGCTGCTACAGTGAGCAGCTGGAAACTTAATCAGGGAGCTTGAAATGGCATGGTACTGAGCCAGCTGGGCAAAAATGAACTACCATGCATTGAGAGTTGGTTAGATAGCCTTCCACCCATTATCAAGCAGTCTAGACTTTCTATCTCTACATTCTTATCTGACAGAAAAGCTAAATTCTACTGAATACCTTGCGGGAATAGTTTTCTACAGCCGATCCAACCCACAGCCCTTGTCGTAGACAACTGGTATGACTCCTGTAAAAGGGTACAAAGGTGGTGATTTTGCATACAACGGCACCGTCCGAAGTGGCCATTCTATAGCCACTTCGAAAGAGTGTCAGAGAAACAATGGGCTAGGGAGAAAGGAAAAAGAAGGTCTTAGCAGGAAAGAGATTAATCGCCACGACACCTATGATGAATGATAGAAGCATATGCTAACAATTGATAGTGCTTCCTATTCTGGAAAGAGGAGTACACCGATCACGTAACATCGATAGGGACACTAGCTTTCGATACCACAACATTCTAAATATTGCGTTGCAGTCTAAAGATCGTAGTGACAGTACAGAGCCCCTCATCTAAATCTTTGGATCGTTTCAACCCATGGTTAAAATTAGAATCAACCGACAATGTGTGTTGCCACAAGGGGTGGGTGGTTATTGGGTTTATGGAAAGATAGATTCTCAAATATATGACAGAGGAAGAAGGAAAGCTGATCGTCTACCTGGGCCTTTGTACATGTGCGTTTCGGTCATGCCCATGGTGGTTAAGGGGGATTCCGGACCCCGATTATGAATAATACGAAGCAAGAAAAACTTCAGCAATTCGCGTTGGATAACACTACAAAATAGCATCGCTCAAAGTCTTCTAGTCTATATATTCTCCCATTATTGCGCGATGGTGAAGTATTTGCCATAGCCAATCAAAACAAGAGACGGATAATGGCCGTAGGACAATTCTCAGAAGCAACAATGCTCTCGACAGTGAATACGAGAACAACAGGCTTGAAGCCCACTAAACAAGGGTTGGGGTTGGCTTGGACAAAAGAGCAAGCTCAACAGCCAAGAGATGGTGGGCATCGAGGGAGAGGGCAGCGAGAATGTGTTTATTAGTTGCCTTAGTCATCACAGCAGTGACTGCTGGTTGGGAACCTTTCTGTATTAAAGACCGAAATTAAGATAGAAATTTAAAATGAAATTTTAGATGAAATCATAAATGAAACGTGGAGGGTGAGCTTCTGAGTATCATCCGACACGTATAAAAAAAGGGAGCTAGTACCTCTATGGATGAGCTCCTTACCTTTCAATTTTTCGGCAAAAATCGCCAAATTTTCATTAAAGGCCACCCTATTATCTCTAATTAACTTTCACAATGTCTGACATCCAAATCCGCATTCAACAACTTGAACACGCCCTAGCCGCTATGGGCGTAACTCCTGGCGCTACACTATCACCGCTTAGCTCTGATTTCTCCTTTGACGAAGACACGCTATCTTCAGTCCCTGCAGCTACCCTCCCTGTCTACGCATCGTTACTAGAAGACCAAGATCGCCGTCACCTGCTAGCTGCCACAGCAAGAAACCGAGACCGCTCCTTCGAAACTCCAGAATTTCGCATCCACTGGCCAGCTATACGTGACCAGGCCACAGATAAAGCCCTTACAGAAATCCAGTTTCGTATCTCAGGGATTTTTCATATCCTGGATGATGCCCTACTACGTGCCTCACATCGACCAGATGGGTTTCCCCTCAGTGACTTCGCATGCCTTGCCAACAACCTCTATTTGTTGGCGGCAGATGCAGCATCATTTGTCACAGCCCAGCGCATTAGGCGCATATATGTGGCTCATGGTTTGCCCCCACCACACAACATTGACCCAGCTAAGGGCATGGCAGATGTCATCGAGGATATTCTCCACCAGAAAGAAGTGGCTCGAAAACTGGCACGCCCTATGGCAACCCGCAGACACAAAACCCGCTTCCAGAACCAGGGAAACGTGGGTACCCCACCCCCTCCTATACACAGCCGACAACCAGCAGAACCTCAGCGCAACTGGAGCAATCACAGTACCAGCAATACCAACGGCCAACAGCGCAACCAAAGAGCCCCACGCCATCCAACCCAACACTAAATATTGGTGGACGCCTCCGACATTTTACCAGCTCCTGGCAAAGAATATCGCCGCCAGCTTTTATTCGATCTATTCTATATTCTGGTTTCCATATCCCCCTCTCCAAGCCTATCCAACCCAACTGCCCCCCACCGCGTATATATTCAGACAGCGACAGAGCACTGATCACCACCGAAGTCGCCTCTCTATTAGACAAGACTGCCATTTGCAAAGTCGACCCATCAACACCTGGTTTCTACTCCCCTCTCTTCACCGTCGCCAAAAAGAATGGCAAGCGCCGCCCAGTCCTCGATTTGAGACTCCTCAACAATCATATTACTCCCCGTCACTTCAAGATGGAGGGCATCAAGACGATATTTGGCATGATGCAACGGAAGGATTGGATGACAAGTATCGACCTCTCCGATGCCTTTCTGCATGTGCCCGTGGCTGCAGACTCCCGCCATTTACTACGCTTTGCCTGGGAAGGCACTCACTACGAGTTTCAATGCCTTCCTTTTGGTCTATCTCTTTCACCGCTTATTTTCACCAAGGTCATGGCCGCCGCACTACGCCATCTGCGCAGCAAGGGAATTCGAGTAACAGCATATATGGACGACCTCCTGATCATGGCCAAAACCAAACAGCAGGCCCAGCAACACACCGACAGAGTTCTCCGCACATTGCAAGACTTGGGATTCCTTATCAACCCAGACAAATCCACAATGCACCCACGACAAGTAATCGAGCACCTGGGCTTTATGATCCGCTCACGGACAATGTCTATACATCTACCCTCAGCCAAACGCCGCGACCTGCGCCGCAGTGCACAGAAGCTCATCAATATAGGACATGCCACACCTCGCCAGCTAGCGTCATTTATCGGCAAAGCCTGCGCAACTATGCCCGCTATTCTACCCTCACGACTCTTCACTCGGGCACTCCTTCGCACCAAGAATGCAGCCCTAGGCCACCACTCCTGGGATACAACTATTCCCCTACCACCAGATGCCCTCCACGAACTGCAATGGTGGCAGCAACGCCTACTCCTCTGGAACGGCCAGTGTTTTCTGCCTCCACGCCCATCTATGGAGATTTTCACAGACGCCTCTTCAGATGGCTGGGGCATCGTTACACCAGAACGCACTATCCAAGGAAAATGGCAACAGCACGACAGGTTGCGACACATCAACTACAAGGAATTGCAGGTCCTCAGCTATGCAGCAACACTACAGGAATGCCAAGGGAAGCATATCCTAGTACACTGCGACAACAGTACAGCCCGTGCCTATATGAACAACCAAGGTGGCACATTCTCCCCTCAGCTTTCACACCTAGCAGAGTCAATCTGGCACCGATGCCTCCAGTCAGCAACATCACTACAGGTTGTGCATATCCCATCAGCAATGAACCCAGCCGATGCACCATCCCGCGCACAGAGCAGCAAGACTACGTGGTACCTACACCCACACACATTCCACAGGATCTGCCAGCAATGGGCACCAGCAGTGCAAATTCCGTATGCACCACAGCTCGACCTCCCACAGCTACAAATCACCCAACCGCTATATCACCAGTGGCCACACGGCCAGCATCTCCTCTGCATCCCACCATGGCATATGATCCTAGCCATCCTACAGAAGATTCAACGTGAACACCTACACAACGTTGTTCTTCTTGTCCCCTATTGGCCATCCGCTCCATGGTTCCCGATACTTCTACAGCTCCAACAGGGCCAACTACTGCACATTCCCCCCGACCACATTTGCCCAACCAGCACAACACAACAACATCCACTAGGCCGCAACCCCCAGTGGTCCCTCATCGCCTGCTGCGTCAGCGCCAGCAACTAGCAGAAGCTGGACTAAGCAGTGATGCTATCTCAATTGCACTCCACCCAGCAGCACAAACAGCCCGAACCCGAGCCTATTCTTCTATCCAGGACCGGTTCAGTACCTGGTGTGAGGAACGATCCATTCAGGCTACAAAAGCAGCAGCAGCCGACATCGTTAATTTCCTTGCAGAAGGACGGGTCCACCTACACTGGGAGCCGAGCACTATCCTTAACTACAGATCCGCACTTCTTGATATGCAAGATGACCCCTCACGACTCACCCACTCTGGGGCATTCTCAGCATTCTTCACTGCTATTGATCGCTCTGCACTACTCTCATTCGACAAATCTGCACCAGATATCTCCCCTATCCTTACTAGTTTCCGCTCACTTGGCCCATCTGCAACTCTCTCTATACCAGACCTTACACGCAAATTGTGCTGGCTCCTCGCTGTCACTGGCTTTATGCGCCCATCAGACATTGCCAGAATTGATGCTTCCCGATTAGCCATACACGCAGATCACGCTTACCTAATAATTGTTGCTCCTAAGGAACTACGCAGAGGTCGCCGAATCGAACGGCCAGTCCACATCCATAGGCATCCAGACCCTCTCATTTGCCCTGTGGACTGCTTAACGGCTTACAAAGCCAATATACTCGATATATATCCAGCAGCCCCAGCAACTCACCCGACGGCCCCTCATCTCAAATTCACACCACTTATCCATGATCAACGACGCCCCTTCCATGGTATTGGCACTCAACGCATCTCCAAACATATACAGGCCATTATGTCCCTTATCACTTCCTCTCGCCGAATCTCAGGGAGGTCCCTTGGCTCAGACGCTGCCTCTAAACATGGAGTCTCTCTTGACGAAGTACTGACACAAGGTTTTTGGTCTGCGGCAGGGGTCTTTGATACCCACTACCGCATTAACCGCCGCTCACAGACCAACCTGACGACACTTGCTCTGCAAGCACCTTCTCCACATACCAGCAGTCACTGCTGTGATGACTAATGTCATCCTGAACGAACGTCTCGTGACGTTCTGGAAACATTAGTCGAACAGCAGTGACTGCTGCCCTCCCTCCTCTCCCTCTCTTCTGAAAAATTTTCCGGTAAGGAGCTCATCCATAGAGGTACTAGCTCCCTTTTTTTATATGTGTCGGATGATACTCAGAAGCTCACCCTCCACGTTTCATTTATGATTTCATCTAAAATTTCATTTTAAATTTCTATCTTAATTTCAGTCTTTAATACAGAAAGGTTCCCAACCAGCAGTCACTGCTGTTCGACTAATGTTTCCAGAACGTCACGAGACGTTCGTTCAGGATGACAATGTCGTACACACTACATGTTTCATAGTCTTATCTTTTTCGCTTTTGTCGATACCTACACTACCAATATTGTCACTTACAGTTTACACATAATGTTTTTTGAGGTGTCTCCTACTACCGGTGGTACTTTTCGCAATGCACAACAATGTGAAGTCCATGGGACCCAGACAGAATCTCATGCAGCTGAACTTACACTTGATTATTTTGGTAGATAGCTATACGAAGATCGTGTTATAATATATTTACTAGGTCACAACCACCAACTACTCTATATTAGCAAAGATCAGCATTGGGTACTGTGAACGGCATAAATACTTCGTTGATAGTATCGATTATCAAGGTGAAAATAGGTAAACAAGCATTTCAATTAAACAAAGTTTGGTACTGACATAATAGTGCTCTACAGGTACCTTAGCAGCAGTCCGTCGTAGTAAGCAGCAGTAAATAGAAGCAAAGAGCTTGAAATTGCGCAGTCTAGAAGCAAGTGAGCAAGACGGTCAACCATTCGACAAGAACTGGTTAGATAGCCTTCCACTCATTAGCAAGCAGCATAGTTTCATTATCTGCCCACATTCTTATTTACTAGAGATGGTAGGTTCTGTTGAACATAGTGGATATGATACTCTTCACCAGATTTATCCCATGGCCCTTATCGTGGACAAACGACAGGACACTCCATATAGTGCGGGGCATTTCAGAAGTCAGAAATACAGTGCGGAGCTCCACCACCTATGCTTTTAGATCGTGTCGAGTCATGGTCGCAATTGAGTTAATCGATGATGTGAAGCAGGAGAAACCTATCCATTAAACAAGTGCGGAAAAAATTATGGATTAAAAAACCTCGAGCGATATTATCTCATAATGCTAACCCACGCGAATCGAATATTTGCCATTGCCAATCAGGACAAGAGGAGGAAAATGACCACAAAACAATCCTCAGACACAACAATACTCAAGGTGGGGAATAGGAAAACAATATGCTTGAAGCCCGCTCAATGTGGGTTGGGGTAAGCATGGCCAAATGAGCCACTTTGACAGTCAAGAAATGGTGGGCACCGAAGGAGAGGGCAATGAACATGCATTTATTAGTTGCCTCATCTTACACACTACCTGTTTCATAGCTTTATCTTTTTGCTTCTATCAACATGAGACTACCTGTGCTACCACTTACAGTTTACGTATAATATATACCAAAATGTCTCCCACTGTCAGTAATAGTCTTCGCAACGCACAACAATATGAGGTCAATGGGGTTCAGGACGTGTCTCACGTATATGACCTTGCCAGTGATTATTCTGGCATATAGCTATAGTTTTAATGCTTTTTAATATATTTGCTGTCACAAATTATTAACTGCTCTGTAAAACCAGAGGCAAATGGTAGACACAGTGGATGCCATAAACGCTTCATTGGCACCATCATTGTTCAAGATGAAAATTTGCGAGGAGACACTTCCGTATAGTGCTTGCCTAGAAGGAGTCCAGTGGCTATCTTGGCAGTAGGCTGCAGCAGCAAGCACCTGTGGTTGTACATAAGGAGCTTGAGCCCATACAGGACAGAGCCAACTGATCAGAATGGACTACCACTTCACAAAACCAGTCGGATGGGGCTTCGGTTGTCTACAGAGAGCGTATACCTTGTAGTAGACTACATACTTGTTTACCAGAGATACAGAATTCTGTTGAACCCTTTATAGGAATGATGTTTCGCAGTGGAATTAGGCTAATATCCTTGTCGTGGACAAATGAAGAGATACTATCCATACCATGCTATGATGGGCTATACTGTTTGTCTATGCGAATGCTTTGAAAACCTACAACTACCAATCAAGACAAGAGATGGAGAATAGCTGTAGGACAATTCTCAGAGACAACAATGCTCTCGACAGTGAATACGAGAACAACAGGCTTGAAGCCCACTAAACAAGGGTTGGGGTTGGCTTGGACAAAAGAGCAAGCTCAGCAGCCAAGAGATTGTGGACATCGAGGGAGAGGACAACGGGAATGTGCTTATTAGTTGCCATGTCGTACACACTACGTGTTTCATAGTCTTATCTTTCTCGCTTTCGTCGATACCTACACTACCAATATTGTCGCTTACAGTTTATATATAATGCATTTTGAGGTGTCTCCCACTACCGGTGGTGCTTTTCGCAATGCACAACAATGCGATGTCTATGGGAAACTGTCTGAAAACTATCCGGTTGACCGTACGCGTGAGTTTTATGGTATTTCTTAAAATAAATGATATTGTAGAAATATATTCACAATATCGCAAACAACTAGCATTTCTATAATACTATTGGGCAACAATAAAACACTGTGAATGGCATAGATAATATGCTAATATAAAGCCAATTTTCAAAAGGAATGTTTATTAACAAACGTTTTAGTTTAATGATGCCTCAATGATGGCTCAAAGGAATTAATCAAATACATTGTAGGCTGCTGTAACAAACAGCTGTAAATGTAAGCAAGGAACTTTAAATGACATAGATAGACGCAAATACCAAAAATGAGCTACTATTCAGTGAGAGTTGGTCAGATAACTTTCTACTTGTTATCAGACAGCGTATATTCTCTATCAACCTACATGTTTACTAGAGATGCTGAACTCTTTTGGACACCTTGTAGGAAGGACGTATCGCAGTGAAGCTAAGGTACTATCGTTGTCGTGGACAAATGACAAGATACTATCCATATCATGCGATGATAGACTCTACTGTTTGTCCATGTTAATTACCTGAATATTTGACATAGCCAATCAAGACCAGATGTGGAGAATGACCACAAAGCAATTCTTAGCAACAACAATGCTCTAGGCAGCGAATATGAGAACAATGGGCTTGAAACTCGCTCAACGTGGATTGGGGTAGACTTGGACAAGATACAGCTCGACAGTCAAGGGATGATAGATATCAAGGGAGAAGACGAAGAGTATGTGTTTACTAGTTGTCACATTTTGCACACTATGTGATTCACGGTCGTATTTTTCGTTTTCATCGACACTTACACTACCAGTGCCATTGCCTACAGTTCTCATATAATGTGTTTCAAGATGTCTCACACTGCCAGTAGCGCCTTTCGCAACACGCAACGATATGAAGTCTATGGGAACCAACATGAGCATGTTCCATACGACCGTACACGTGAATTTTTTGGTGTTAACTGATGAGAGTTTTCTCAATATATCTACATTGCAAACCACGAGATTTTCCATAGTACCAAAAGCTATAGTGGGATGCAGTAAATAGCATAAACGCTGCTAACATAGTGCCACTATTCATGGTGTAGTGGTTGCTCGATAGTGGTTAAAAGGAGTCCAATAGCTACCTTGGCTGGAATTTGTCATAGCAAGCAGCAGTAGATGGAAGTAAGGAGCCTGAAACCGTGCAGATCAGAACCAGCTGGCCAAAACGGACTACCATTCTGGAACAACTGGTTGGAAGGAATTTCAGTCTTCAACAGGTGGCGTTTATCTTCTGTCAGGCTGCATATTTGTCTACCCGGATGTTGCACTTGGGTATCGTCACTACGAACACGACGGTAGTCAAAACAACTAGCTTCCGTTCCATATCCGGAGGAAATAATGAGAAGCCGGGTATACTCGATATTCTACAGAACTACACAGAACTCTCTACCCGCCTTGCTCCAATCTCACATTCCACCGGAGCCAATTCCTCCGGGGCCTCAATAATTCCCAAAGCAACTCTAACCGACCGTTTACACAGCGGACACTCTTCCGACTGCTCCATCAACCACCCCCTAGCGCACATTTTATGAAACGCGTGATTGCAGGGCAGCAGCACCACCTGCCCGCTCATCGCGCAAAGGCAAATTGCGCAGTCATCGAAGTCATGCTTGAAAAATGTAATAGGGCGGACACGCAGCATGTCGAACATAGGGGCGGTGAGCACAGGCCGTTTGTTGCGCAGTTCAGCGCGGCCTCGGGCATGTACCGACGGCGGGCGTAGTTTGCCGCGGAATATTATGGCGGCCCAGATACTGCCAGTGAGGAACAGAATGCCGATAACGACAAAGAGCGCGATGAGCGTGGTGTTTGGGCGGCCGCCCTTGGATAGGGCACTGGGAGATGCTGAGAGTGTGGGTGGTGGGGCCGAAAAGCTGGTAAAGGAAGTAGTCTGCGACATTGTAGAAGAGAAAGGGGGAGCTTTATAGAGCTGAGAGTGCTCTCTTGTAATGGCCCACCGGATGACATGGTTGGAGGGAGCGGTTTCGTCATACAGGAGCCGGCGTGACTACATGATCTGCCATCATATGCATGAGGGGCTGGAATGACACTAAAAAAAGATATATAATTTTTGTGTGAAAAAGACATCTCTTATGCGCTCTTCTTCTTGTTGGCCGCCTGCGCCAGCCCAAACCGGACCCTGCCTACCGCCATGGCCACGGCGAACACACCAAACACCATAAGCGCCACCACCGCCGGCTTCTGCCACACGGCCACTGCCGAGTACGAATACATCACCAGCACGTCGCCCAGGTCGCCCGGCGCAACATTCCCGGTGGTCACCACTACAGTGGTGCGGCCCGTCGAGTCCAAGTAATACCAGGTCGGCTCGTACGCAATCTCGGCACGCACCGGCACCCTGACATCGATGTCGGTAGCGCCCTCGGGCAGCGTCACATGCAGCTCGTATGACTCAACCGCGACGTTCTCCGCCACAGCCATGTCGACGGTCAGCTCGCTCTTGCCGCTGGCCGACGCCGCAATATGGCCGATAAACGGCACCTTCAGGAAATGCCGCGCGCCCTGCCTCCTCAGATACGCATGCAGTGGCAGGCTGTAGCCGTGCCACCACGTGTACTGGTCGCCGCCCGACAGCGGGTACCGCGGCTTCAGCTGCAGGATCCGGAACTCCTGGCCATGTGCCTCGCGCGGACTGGTCACGGCCGAAGTCGACACGTTGCCGATCTCGTCAACATAGTACATGTCCCGGGCGGTCACCGGCACAGGCACCAGAAGCGTCTTGATGAAGTTGTCGCGGGTCCGCATGAACTTTGCGATCGTCTCGCGCACCTTGTCGTACTGCGGCGGGCGCGGCGCCAGGCTCTTCAGCTGGTAGTGCTCCAGCACATTCAGGTCGTCGCCCAGATGGCTCACGAAATACTCGCGCCGATGCACCGCCGCTGCCTGCTCCTTGTTGCTCCTAAACGCAACCTCTGCCGACCCGTCCTCCGCCGTCGCGTTAAAGGGCCCAAACACCACCGACTTGCGCTGCAGCACGCCTGTATGCCGCGTCACCCTTGGCGCATTCACCACCGTCTTCTGCTTCCGTGTCTCATACACCGACGGCACCAGCGCACGATCCTCCCACACCCACTGCTGGTCGTCCGCAGGCTCCATGACCGCGGGCTTCGCCGACACGAACCGGCTCAATGTCATGTCCACGTTCAGGCTCAGCTTGTCGTTGGGCGCCAATGGCGCGCGCAGCGTGGCCCGGTACAGATACGCATTGCGCTTTGTGTCAAAATCCAATGGCACCGTTGGCAGCTCCACGCCCGACTTGCGCTCATGCACGGTCAGTGACGCCAGGTGGGCGTGCTTGGAGGCAGGCACGGCGATCGTGTAGGATTTGTATTGCTTGCTGGCGTGCTCGTTCTGCACCACTGCGCCGATTTGCTCGCGAATGAACGGCGCTGAGGTCAGGTCCACCGTGCGGATTAGGTTGGTGTGCACGAGCCCGCTGGCTGCTGCCAGCAGCGAGAGCGTGTACAGGCTGCCTGCTACCAGGAACCGCATTTTCAGTTCAGATGTGAATTGGGAAAAGGTATGGAAGAAAAAAGAAAGGCAAGGGGACAGAGACTGGGTGGTCCGCTAAGTTCAACGCCCGATGCATGATTTATTCCTAACCCGACATGCTGGGCAGCGGTGATTGGGCGGGGAGGGATGGAAGTAAACGCGCTCTCTAGTTGATCGTGGCCTACTTTCGCTGCTGGCCAGAGACCGGCCAGTCTGGCGGGCAGACGATGGTCTGGGGGGCTACAATCTATGGATCCGGCACATGGAGCTTGTGCTGGCTGGATATGGCAGACAAGCTACCGCAATGTGGAGGCTCTTTCCTCACTACGTTTTATTCAGCGGGACCGCATATAAGCGTTTAGTAGATCCTGTTGGTCTCGTACATGTCCGAGGCCTTGCCCGCGGCGTCCACCGGCACCTCGCCGTACACAGGCTTAGTCTCGTACATATCGACGACCTGCTTGGGCTTGGGCAGATTCAGCGATGCATCTGTGTCCTTCTTGGCCGGCTTGGACATGTTGCCCTTCGACCACGGGCTGCCCTTGCCGGTATCCTTCTCCTTCTTGGCCTTCTTGGCACCAGGCTCCTCCTTGTGCTTGCTCGCCATGGTGCTCGCCTTGCCGTCCGGAATGCGAACCAGGGTCAGCGCGCCGTCCTTCAGCGTCTTGTCCACAATGTAGTACCCGCGGCGCTCCAGCTGGATGATCGACTCGCGCGGCAGCTCGGCGACGCTCGCGTCCACCAGCGCGGTCTCCTTGAACTCGCTGACGGGCGTCAAGATGTCCTCGACCGAGTCGTCCTCCTCGAGCTTCTTCTTCGTGATCAGGTAGTCGTAGTCCACCAGCACGGCCTCGGTGGCCGGCACGGCGGGGTCCTGGCCCAGCCATGTGATCTTCTTCTTGGTCGCCTTGACATCGCCCTCCAGGTGCAGGCGCAGCGTCAGCGCACCGACAGTCTCCCCGTCCTTCTTGATCTCCTCAACCACGGCGTTGCCCCAGTCCATCAGCGTGATCTCCTCGCCGAGCTCGAACGACGCAGCGTCGGCCTGCTCCACGAGCAGCTGCGACGAGAACACGGTCGGCTTGGTGCCGAGCTCCTTGTTCTTCTTGTGCTTCAGCATCTGCTTGACAAGCGGCTCGGCGGGGCCGCCCGTGAGCGTCACAGGCACCAGGCCCTGCTTGATCAGGCTGGTGTGGCGTGGGGCAGCAGGATCAATGACCTTCTTGTTGAGCGACCAGATCTTGTCCCACTCCAGCAGCATGTTCTTCTGCGACGCGCCCTGCATCAGCACGTACTGGCGCAGCGCCTCGATGGTCATGCCGCGGCGGCGGATGCCACGCACAGTCGGGAAGCGTGGGTCGTCCCAGCCGCCCACCAGGCCCTTGTCAACAAACCACTGCAGCTTGCGCTTCGACAGGAGCGTGTAGACAAAGTTCATGCGCGAGAAGTCGAGGATCTGCACCGGCCGCAGCTCCAGCGCCGGGAAGAACCACTCGTACTGCGGGTTGCGGTCACGGTACTCCATCGAGCGCAAGGCGTGCGTCACGCCCTCGATCGAGTCCACGATCGGGCAGCAAAAGTCGTAGGTCGGGTACACCTTCCACGCCGACCCTGTGCGGTGGTGCGGCGTCAGGTTGCACCGGTAGATCACCGGATCACGCAGCGCCTTGTTCTTGCTGTCGACGCTCATCTTGGCGCGCAGACAGCACGTCTGCCCGAACTCGGTCGCCTCCGTCATCTCCTTGAACCGGCGCAGGTTCTCCTCCACCGACTGGTCGCGGCACTTGCTCGCAATGCCGTCCATGCGCTCGGCGCGCATCGTCTCCTGGTCGGTGTCGTCGGCGTAGGCCAGGCCCTTGTTGATCATCTTGATTGCGTAGTCGTAGATAAGCTGGAAGTAGTCGCTCGTGTGCGTCAGCGCATCGCCCTTGATGCCCAGCAGGCGCAGGTCCTCGATGATCGACTCCTCAAACTCGACCTTCTCCTTGTTCGGGTTCGTGTCGTCGAAGCGGATCAGAAGCTTGCCGCCGTTCGACCGCGCAATGTAGTCGTTCAGCAGCGCCGCCTTCGCGTGGCCAATGTGCAGGTAGCCGCTGGGCTCGGGCGGGAAGCGCGTCACAACCTTGCCGTGCTCCAGGCCCTTGAACCCGAGCTCAAACGAGCCCTGTTCGCCCTTCTTCTCCTTCTTGTGCACGTTCTGGTGCCCGGCCACCACGCGCTGCGCAAACTCCAGCGACGAGATGTGGTTGTACCACCGGATGACGTGGTCCGGCAGCATCTCCGCCTTCTGCTTCAGGTTCCGCTGGAACATCATCGACGCCTTCAGCGCTCCCCACACCGCCGCATCGCTGCCGCTCAGCGCATATCCCGCCACCAAACGAGCGCATCACCAGGTGGTGGTCAAGCTCAGCCAGTGCCGCCTCGAGCGCCTTGAAGTCGTTGCCGCCCAGGGAGCCCTGCGCAAAGTCCAGCCACTTGCTGTCAGACGCCGTGATCAGGTCGCTGTGCGCCGACACAATCGACGCAATGGTGGCAGTCTCGCCAACCACCTCGCCGCTGGAGGTCGTCAGCAGGGCGCTGGCCTTCTTGTCGCCGTCCTTGGCGCTGCTGCCCTCGATCCACGACACGGCGTATGTGGCAGCCTTGGAGGCATTCACAAACTCAGCCAGCGACGCAGCAACTACACCAGATATGCGAGTCAGAACACATGGCGACAGGCGTCAAGAAAGGCCTTCCTGTCCTCCTAAGGCTGCCGGCTACTTACTGTACGGGTGGGGCGAGCCCTTCTGCGCTAATGTAAGAGTACTCATTTTGGAATAAGAATAGAGCAAATCTGCCAATGCTTTTAGTGGAAACAAAGAGAAGAACAGGGAACAGAAAATGTTTGGGTGCACGCCCAGATCGGTCCTTCGAAATAAATTTTTTTCGTCGGCCCCAAGCGTGAGCCAGCTATTTCCAAAATGCGCCTGCGCGATGTCTGAGTCACATATTATATCGAAAAGCACCTGACTCGGGTGCTGGTATTCTGCAGAAAGCCTCACGCAGAGCTTACCGCGTCGCACACAGCCGTCAAAAGCAGACCGGCCGCAGTGAACGTGACCAGCGGCATATAGTACACGCCACTGCCGACGCCTACAAACAGCCAGCTGCCCACCGGCACCCCCACCGCCACGCCTGCCACCACCGCGACATTGGCCCACGTATTCCGCACACATGCATCACCTGTCACGCCCAGACACAGCCCATACACGGCGCTGAACCCGCACACCATGCCCCAGCTGCTGCCCGCCGGCAGCCACAGGCACCAGACCGCCAGTGACAGGCCCAGCCGCGCCCCGCACCGCACCACGCTGGGCTGCACGCCAGACCATGTCCGCAACGGCTGCGCGCTGCATCCGCCGACCGCCATCCCCAGGCCAATCACAGACACCGGCAGCGCAGCCGACAAATGGTGTGTAACAGGGAGCTGGGTGGTGACATAGCCAGGAAGAAACACGAATGGCAGCAGATACATCATGCTGTGCAAAGCAGGCCAAAAAGACTAGCAGCCTGCCGCCAGTCCACAGATAATCGCAGCGCACTGGG
>NW_024468321.1:0-43179 GCF_002104995.1 Linderina pennispora | reverse complement strand
TGCTTGTTTATTGCCATGTAAAATACAGCTTACGCAAATGGAGATCGCAGGTGAATGTCCAAGCCTGGTAGTCCTTGGGGTTCTTGGGGTTTCCGAGCGGACGAAGTGCATTCAGGTTGATCTGGTACTGGCCAGCAGGGACCTTCACCCGCTGTGTCATCAGCGTATCCTTGAATACTGTGCCGTTGACCACAGCCGAGTACATGAAGGTTTCTGGGGTCTGCAGGTTGCGCGAGACGTACTCAAGGTAGCCGCCTGGAAGATACCCCATCGTCTTCTTCTTTGAATCTTGCAGCGTGATTGAGACAAGGCGTGATGGAAGCTCAAGACGGAAGTTGAAAACCTGCGGGGTCTTTTCAGTGACAGGTGCTGTGGTTACATTGCCGCTTGCATCGGCTAGCAGTGGGAATCCCTCGGATGGGTCAGCAAGACATCAAGCTGGCGATAGTTGCCATTAAACCCAGCATATGGAATAACAAATGAAGAGGCACCATTGGACTTGTCACCCAGGACATGGTGAAGTTCAGGAATCCACCGTAGAACCAGCGCTCAGAGTCCTTCAGGCCATACGGGGCAGTGATTACAACAGCAATATTGCGTGTCTGGCCAGGACCAACCAGGTTGTTACTGTGAAGTTCAGGTGCATATGCCTGGGGCATAGTGCTCCAGCCAGTCTGAGCCGTTGTGCTGCAGGCCAAACACGAGGTTTCGGGTTGAATGTACCATCAGCCGCCCATGGTGTGAGTGAGTCTGCAACAGAGTTGCTGAAGGAGATGCGGGCCGCCTTGTGCGGGTCGGTATTCTTGATCGACACTCTGCGTACAGACCAGCGAGGGAAGTACCCCATCATTGAGCCAAACACAGAGCTGAGCGGCCCACTCATGGTGTTGTTGAGCGCAAGCGCTGACGGCGAAAACTCAACACGCGAATTGATAGCGTCAAAGATGTTGACCAGGCCGCTGCCGCTCCAGTACGGGTGGATGTTCTTGCCAGTGGTCTTGTCGCTGCGAGGCTTGGCAGTAGTAGAAAGGGCCTGGCGTAGTTGGTCGACACTGTATTTCGGATGTGCTTGCTTGAACAGAGCAGCGGTACCCGAGATGTACGGTGTGGCCATCGAGGTTCCAGACATTGATATGTAGCCGCCAAGTTTCAGCGGATATGTCGAATAGATGTTGCCGCCAGGAGCGGAAACAATAGGTGCGATATCCAGCTCCGGTGACGGACCATACGAGCTGAAATCTGACATCTCGCCGCGGTCGTAGCAGGTACTGTGCAACGTTGCTCTTGGGCGCCTTAACAGTAACATTCCCGCTGGCCAAGGCACTGACAGCATACGCGCCGTCTTCTTGAGTAATGATAACAACCGGAATAGTAACGCTGGGGTCCGTAACCGATGGACTCATCATACCAGGTGCGTTGTTGTAGACGATTACTCCAGCTGCCCCAGCAGCCTGGGCATTTGCTGCTTTCTCGTTGAACGTGCAATTGCCACGCTGGATAAGCGCAACCTTGCCCTTCAGGTCCTGGCTGATCGTGGCGCAGCCCAGCTTGCTGTTTGCAGAGTCGACGACGGTGACCAGTGGCACATTGTTTTCAAAGACAAACGGAAAATCCCGTTTGCTGGCGTCGATGCCAGCAACTTCTTGGTGCCAGCACCTGATACCACATCAATGGCATTCCCGTTATGTTCCAATTGTCGACTGATCCAACGCTGATTACGCCATGACCGAGCCCCGGAGATCCAGCAGTGAACAGACCAGCGTCGCCGTCATTGCCATTGGCCACAACGACGATGATACCCTTCTTGACCATGTTTGAGCAGGCAACTGATGTTGGGTCCTCGGGCCAGCCACCGCCGCCCAGCGACAGCGAGATAATGTCGCGCCTTCCTTGTAAGCAGCCTCAATCCGGCAATGATGAATTCGTCCGATGTGGTCGGCTCGGTGCCATTCTTGGGACAGCCAAACACGCGATACATGCCCATGGTGGCATCTTGAGCAACACCAATCACTTGAGGTCCTTGGCCAGCGATGATGCCAGCAACGTGAGTTCCGTGGCCCATGCAATCCATTGGGTGTGGCCCAGGCTTGACAACAGGGACTGGGTCGTTCGGGTTAAGTCATCTCCAACAAGATCAGCACCGAACTGCCACATGCAGCCAAGGTCTTCCAGCAGTTGCCGAGTTCGGGATGGTTGAAATCGACGCCGCTGTCAACAACACCGATCTTGACGCCCTTTCCAGTGAACCCGAGGTTCTGCACAACAGCATCAACACCAGTAGCATGGTGCAGGTACGGATATGTGATGTTTGTTGGCGATGCCTGATACTGCAGTTGCGAATACGGTTCGGCCATACACGCTTGACTCCTGGGATTGAGGCAATCTGGATCGGATCAAAGTCCTTGTTGGCATGCAAAGTAAAGCCATTGAATAGCTCTGTGAAGTGCTTTCCAATGGTGAATTTGGGGGCCGAGGGCGCAAAGTTGAGGTAAAGCTGGAAGCGACACTGTTGGTGATTGCCTGGATGTTGGTGTTGCCGGGAGTGCCATCGAGCTCGACAATATAGGAGCCTGCCTTAACATTTACGCCATCGGATACTGCATTACCTTCTGGATAGCAGCCTGGATATCTACGCCCGCGGCATGCGCGGACGGCTGGCTCAAACAGACAAATGTCAGCAAGAGAATGCTTGAGGTAAATTTCATGAGTGGAAAGTCGAAGTTGGGGAAAGGGACGAGCTATATCAAAACCGGGTGGATACTAGTGGGAGGGTTCAAGGTATAGGAGAGAAAAGGGCAAGCCGAAAGAGATAGAGGCTGGGTGTGCGCTAGGAGGTCGTGGGAGTAGAAGGAGGCGGTGGTACGAGGAGGCGGTGGTAGGAAGTTAGGTAAAAGAAGAAATGGTTGCAAACAATAGCTGCTTTATACCAGGACCACCCTCCACATGCAGTTCGCAATTGTGTGCTTGTGCCGCACAGCCTCATAGCTCAGACTGGCCGGCTAGTCGGGAATAGAGAACAATAAATCAAGTGTCGTCTTCGAATAGGATGTCTCAATGCCATCACCCATGTGAGCCGGGAATTTGAAGAGCCATGCCCCCTCAGCTACGCAAATTCTTCCGAGTGCAACTCCCAACACCTTTTTTGTTGCCCTTTCATACATGAACAAATTTCACAAACTCCCTAAAACCAGCAAATGATCCACATGTTACAGCCTCCGTCCAGAGCCATCATATAAACACTGTAGATCCCCTGCTTGTCTCTCATATCCCCCATTTTCTTCGTGGCATGTATGATCAGCGAACCCAAGGACCACTGCAAAGTCTACGACGAAACCTGGCCATCCACCTCCATGTGCTCAGATTTGCTAGGAGAAAAAGGCTCATTTAGCCTCAAGACTGCATCTAGCAAGGTAAGATTCTTGTAGACCAAGCCTGCTTCTCCTTCATCGCTGCGCTCCCAGACACGGAGTGCGCATAAGCAAATGGTCTACAAACTGCAGCAGCGGATGTTCCGGCACAACAGTTCGTGGGAAACCCGCTTGCTGAAACGTAGGTGGCCATGCCTATCCCCTGCAAAAGGAGCAGACCAGGACCATTTGAACCTGTCGCAAGCATGTGATATGCCAGCAGGCTTCTATCAAGATGGGGGTAGGACGGCAGGGAATCGTGGGGACACTGTGGATCCGACGATCCGTGATGTCCACCCAAGACCGCTACGGCATGGTCCCTCTCCACCACTAGCAGGCGCCCACCAGCCTCTCCCACTGCAACATTCTTGATCGATCTTCTATGCTTTGCCATCGTTTGGCACGCCTGAATGGCCTTCCTATGCACAGCAGGCACAGAGCCTGCTTGGTCCTGTAATCGATGATCAGCCACTCAGCCAATTAGTTGTCCTTGTCATTTTGCATGATAAAAATCAGTGGTGAGCCAGAAGCAGATACGTCACTGAGGTGCGAGAACGGGACGCTTTGCTTTATGTTGGTGCCTTTTTCTTGCATTCGCAATGGCTGCTGTTCACGATGACAATTCCACATCCACTGACAATAAACCAGCGCCGGACCATGCCAATTCAGGGCCAGGAGGCGACAGCATGGACAAGAAGCTACTATCTGCCACAGAAGCGCCAGCAGCCCTGCACATAGAGCAGAACCCTATGACTACCCCAAGAGGTACACGCATCAGCAAAGTCTGCACTCAAACGCCTACGCGTTTTACGCAGTGCACAGCCACTAGCGGAATTCACTTGAGTCAAGCCCGTACCTCGCTTATTTGCTAATCTTATTCTAGGTTACTGCGGAAAGCGCAGAGTGCAACAACAACGACAAGCGCACCACTATCAGCGAAGCGGACTGCCGGGTCATTAACCGATGATACGCTGAGCCTCGATTCTGCCAGCGACAGCGAGTTCCCGGACGCCCTCTCGCTGCTGAAAACGCCAGTCCGTAAGCAGGCAGCAGCAGAATGCCCATGCTTCAACCCCCCACTCTGCTGAGCTCAATAAGGCGAACAAGCACAAAAAAGGCCGCAAGCGCAAGCGTGTATCGTTAGGCAAGGCAAAGTCAGATGTACCGTGTATACAGAAACCTGCTGGTACTGATGACGATGCTCTCCAGTCACTGCAGATACCGGGTGAGCTTGTGATGGCGTACTACCTGCGTAAGTATTATCCAGCACGCATCACATCGCGAGTAGGCGAGCATCGGTTTAGAGTGGAGTTTTTTGATGGCTACAGTGGCACAGTGGACCGCAGGCGCATCTTTACACAGTATGAATCAGGATTCTATACGTGCGATCTAGGCGCGCTTCAGCTTATAGGGGACATACCTGCAGAGGCTGAGCCAAGTGGATGTAAAGCAGAGCTGGAGAGTGCAGACATTGACCAGGAGTTTGAGGATGACCTAAAGACTTTCGATACCTTGTCAGCGATCTGGAGAAGGTCAGGGGCTTCCTGGACGACTTGCATAGTTGCCCTATGGACAATGTTGCTGAGCTTTCTAAGACCGAGGACCGTCTGGGTATCTTCTTTGGAGGGGACAGAGTAAAAAAGAGACAGCTTATGTCGCGTGTACGCAGGGGGCATTTGAATGGCCTCGAATTTGACTTTATCGGCCGACTGCTGGGCAAATGGTTCAAAACACCTCCAAAGGCAGCACTCGGCGATCTGGCTGAGATGATGCCTACAAAAATACCAGAGTCAGCGAAGCAAGCACGCCGTCCCGCAACCACGGTGCAATCTGGCAACCTTGTAGTGGGATTTAACCATGAGGTGCTCTTGCCGCACGCAATCAAGCGGCTCATTCAGTTGCGTGATACATGCTCCCTGGAGGAAGCCGAGGATCGCATGGGTACTGAGGTCGGTGCATACGCATGGGCAGAACAGATCATGGCCATCCGCAGAATCGGTCAGCGCAGCGCTCTGTAACAGCATCCCTGTATATGGATGCAAACGCCCTGCATATCTAAATATAGTTTATTCAGCAGATGTGTTTCTATCTTACGAGTTTTGTGGAAGAGTAATGTCGAGAGCCGCTGAGTAGTGGATATCCGACCCACATACCAGGCTGCCTCAACCATTGCCCATGAACTGTTGAAGCATTTGGCTGACGCCTGGGATCTGGGTTGCAAGGCGTGTCAGAATGATGATCAGCATGACCGCTCGATCTGGAATATTTGCCCCTTCCTCGCGCGCTTCTCTGACATGCTCGACGATACATTCGACAAAGTCCACGAATGGCGTAACGGTGCTGTTCCCCATCAGGCCCGAGATGATGTTCGGGATTGACGGGAGTGTGTTGTTGGTCTGGCCGCCTTGGCCGCCTTGGCCACCTTGGCCACCTTGGCCGCCTAGGCCGGGGAACCCACCTCCGAAAGACATTTTGAAAAGACTGTGGATGCTGTTATGCAGAATGTAGGCAAGGTGCAGAATTTGGTATCAAAGACATGCAGGATCTGTGCACGGATGTAGGTATATGCGACATAGCTGCCTTATTTGTTATTACTGTGGATTCCGATGAGAGGGGCAACAGCTGGCAGTAGACAGCGCGCATGGGTGGCCAGCATAGACGTCATTTACAAAAGATGTTCTAAAGAAAAATGCACTAGATCTCCTGTGATCCCAAATCCGACGGCTGATCTCAGAATACGGTTGTTGATATTTGCGCTGGGCAGCTTGGAGTGCTTATGAATGATTCCTCGCTCTCTCCACTGCCAACACATTTTCTAAAAAACCACAACACTAATTTCCAGATGGGTTTCCCCGGCGCCAACACCACAGCCGACCATAGGAATTTGTTCCTGTCGGACGAGCAAATAGACGCGATCCAGGCCAAAGAGGCAAAGGAGCGCGACCCTGTTCGGCAGAAGCTCGGCAACCCTATCAAGGCACCAGGACGGATTCTCAGCTTTGCTATTGCCGATCAGACTGCTGTGCTTGCGTTGGCCAGTCACAAAGCAGCTGTAGCCAACTTGACGACCAAGGAATGCCAGAAACAACAGCAGGTCAAGCACACAGGCCCGGTGACTGCAGTGGCACTACTCAGCGAAAAATACACTGTCGACGGCTCGCGCATTGCGCTGTCGGCGTCGTGGGATAAGACCGTTAAAGTGTGGTGCGTGGACCAGCCAACCCGTGTCGTGGCAGTGCTTGCTGGCCATGCTGACTTTGTCAAATGCATGGCTGCACACCCAACACTGCCTATGGTGTACACCGGATCGGCAGACAAATCTGTTATGATATGGAAGCTACCTGAGACCCTGTTCACCGATGCGGCTGCTGAGAGTCCGGTCGAGATCAGTCCGCTTAAGACGATCAAGGGCGACCACACTGGCCAGATCTATGCAATTTCCCTCGATAGCACAGGATCTGTCTTGTATTCGACGGGCTCAGACGCATCGATCCGCGCCTGGGATGCCAGCACAGGCCAGGCAGCCAAAGTTGACAACGAGATCTGGGAGATCGAGCGTGGTCATCACAAAACCAACGTTTTTGACATCAAGGTTTCCGAAACATGCTGTGGACGGCATCGGCGGACAAGACTGCGGTCGGGTGGGATATGGACACACGGAAGCCCGATATAACCATGCAGCACAAGGCATTTGTCACATCGGTGTTGCCAGTTATGCAGGCCGGTGTGGTTATCACTGGCACGCGTGGCGGCGACATTTCCGTGTGGCGTGTGAGCGCCGGAGCACCGGAGCTCATTCGTGAGATCCACGCACACAGCGACGATGTCGTGTGCTTGCGGCAGCAGGGCCGTCTGTTCTACTCGTCAAGTCTGGACGAGACCTTGCGGGTGTGGGATATCAAGGAAGTGATTGATTTCAAGGGCGGCATGAGCTATGTGCCGCCTGAGCTAGCCGCGCTAAGGCAGCAGCCAAACAAGGCGGCAGAGACAATGCTCACGGAGGATGAGGAGCGCGAGCTTGCCGAGCTCATGGACGACCTAGATGAGTTGTAGCCCCTCCACAAGCAAAAGCTTAAATAAACCATACACGGAATACGCTACCTGGCAGCATTGGCGTATTGCCGTCGCTGGTAACCGACTACCAACGTGGGCGTGAGTTATATTGAACCAGTGGATTTCAGAACTTGAACTCTTTATTGCGGCGCTTTGAAGCACTGCCGCCATCATCAGCCGTCTTGCGTTTGCGCGTCTGAGTTTTGGCATGGCCAGACGCTGCATCTGGCAGATCCTCATGTCTGCTGTTGCCACTGGCGCCTCGGCCAGCAGTGCTACTACCAGCAGCCTCATACTTGGCCAGCAGCTTCTGCTGATCGAGGGTATCGAGTTCCTCTGCGTCCAGGCTGACATCGACACCTCGGTCCATGGGCTTCGCAGCACGTCCACTGCCAGACTTGGCTGCCTTCTTCGATGGGTCAAAGGCTGCCCCTACATCATACGTGTACTGCGAGCCCATCAGTCCGCCCATCTGCTGCGCCGCCTGTTCGTTCAGCACCGTGTAGAGATCGCGATCAGCATCGCTAGTTGAAGTTGGTGCAGGTCTGCGAGTGTGCACAACGCTGGGCGTCTCGAGACCAGACGGCAAAGTGCTGGCGACTGGCTCCGGTTTAGCAGCCTCTTCTGGCACCTCTTCGTCTTGGCCCGCGGCGTCGCTGGCTGCCTCCTCATCCTCCTCATCCTCCTCGCTCTCGCTGTCTTCTTCATCTGACGACCCAGCCTCCAGATCGCCCCAATGCTTCTTGGGGCCAGTTTTCATCGGCACCGGAACAGCGGGCTCCCCCGTAGCAGCGGCAAACACGTCACCGTATAGCGGCCGGCCAAACTCGTCTACAGGCGGCCTGCCCCAGCCGCCTGGGTGGTAGCCCCACTGGGCACCCTGTGGAATTGGCGCATTGAGACCAGGGATTACCAGGTTCGGGTAGGACGGCGGCGGACCAAACCTCTGCATATTGATCAGCCATGGCGGTGGTGCCAGCGGCGGCACATTAAGTGCCTGCCTCAGCCCATCTGACAGCGTCCCAGGCGTAAAACTATACGAGGTGTCTGACTCCTTCCCTTCGTAAAACAAGTCGCCATGCCCAGTCATGTTCTTGGGTGGCGTCTGGAACCTGAAAAAAGCGTCGTGGAGACGCTGGTAATCCAGTGTCAGCTTGTGCATTTTCGGCTGAATCCGCTCGCGCGCCCTGGCGCCCGCCGTTTTCTCGTCCTCCTTTTCCTTGGCGGCATCGCGCATCTCCATGATCCCTGTGGCCTTGATGAAGTCTGGCAGCTCGAACGGCGGCTTCTCCATGCCGCGCTTGTACTGCAGATACTTTTTCTTCTGCGCCCAGTGCACGGGCACGGGAACCGTGTTGCGCAGCGCCTTTAATGCCACCAGCAGATGCGGGTCGCGCGCACTGATGTCTGTCCATTCAACAACCTCAGGCCGCGCCGCCGCCTGCTTGAGCTCGGCCACCGACATGCGATTGCGCTTGCGCTGTCGCCGCGACTCCTTTCGATCTGCAGCGTCTTCTTCGGCCTCGCTCTCACTGGTTTCGTCGCCAGCTATGGTCTCTTCGATGCTGTCGTGCTTTTGTACCGACACTGCCTTCTCGCTGGGCGTCTCTTCTTCCTCGTCTATTTGAGCACCAAAGGATTTTGCGGCATTGGCGTTGAAATGCTCGAATACCTCCGCAAAGGCAGCCAGCTCGGGCTTGTCGAGCGTAGGCTCGTCAGTGGCAATATACTCGATTTGGACATTGCTCGGCACCTTCTGTTCTGTCGCTGTGTACAGTGCGGCCAGGCGCTGGCTGCGCGCCTCGGCCTCAGCAATCTTTTCCCTGCGCGACTTCTTCTTCCGCCGCTTGTTGTTGCTGGTCTGTGCTGGTCGGTTGTTGGTCTTGGCGTCTACAGACGACATGCTGCTGGGTAGTGTGGGTGTATAGAATCAAGCAATGAATTAAAGCTGGCAAACTGGTGGCAAAGTCGAGACAACGTAATCTCACGCTACTACTTGATTTGAAAATCATCCATTTTATGGGCACTTGAACTGGCGGCCAGAACTTTTCCCGGCCAGCGGCTCCTGCGACAAGCCCGTCGGACAGCTCATCTGTAGGCTGCCGCTTGGTGAACACCACAGGCTCTCCTCATTGTCCCAGATGCCTGGAGCATCCGTCCCACCTCAGCCGACCAAGAAGCCATTTTTTCGTCGCTTTGGCAGATTGTTTTTGTTTTGCTGCTGTTGCTGCTCATTGCACATGCTGTCGGCATCCGCTCTGCCCGTGCATATGCCAAGAAGCAAGTCCTCAGAGCGAATACTCGAAGCCCTAGAAGCGTGCTTCAGCATAGTTCCTAAAATCGGCCTTCAATGTACATGTAGCCATCCGCGAGGCTGTTTGCATTCCCGCTCAACACCAATGAGCGGATGCGCAGGCAGATCTTGCTCGCAATCGCCATATTGCTTTCTGCTGTTTCTCAGCAAGAAAGGTAGGGATGCAGTATCAAACCTGGGTAGCACAATAATCGGAATGTGCGAATGCGTGTGAATAGAGCGAGGCAGCAACATTGCGAATCCTCGGTGCCACCGGATAGTCCGAGTGATCCCGGAGGGGCGATTCCAAAACAAAGTCTAAAAAAGAACAACTATCCCAGGCTGCGAAAGAAACGGAGCGAGCCGGTTTACAGCTTGTGGTCAAAGGCGACAACGTTGCGGTCGATGTCCAGATGCATCCTCAAGGTATTTGGCGCACCAAGCAGCCCGGACGACACGAACCCGTGCCTATCGAGCTTGTCTAGCGCCATCTCGTATCCGGGCATGAACCTCGAGATAAAGTCCTCCAGCTGCGTGTCCGAAAGCGAACTCCTGCCGGAGGCCGCCAGCTCGTCCTCCTGCTGCTTGCGCCACCGATATACAACATCGACATTGGACACGCGCATATACACCCATGCATCAATCAGCGTATACAAAGACGTCTCGTAGGCCTCCAGATTCCCGTTAATCTCAGCCAGGTTGGCGTCGGTGAAGCTGCGCGAGTGCTTGAACAGCGGACTGTCCGAGTCGCGCACATTGCCAAGGAACCTTGCAAACTCCATCCTGTCCAGCATGCGGAACCCCAGATTCCACCCCTCGAACAGCACGACATCGACGGGCTTCGCCACTGCCCACTGCCTCCGATCCACCTGGTCGCCGTACCCGCCATTCAGGCTCTTGTCATACTGCGGAATCGGCGTATCTTGCCCGCGCAGAAGCCCCTCGAGCGTCTGATGCCCCAGCATGTGGTCATGCGTGCCTGCCTGGCCGCGGAACCTAAGCAGCGGGTTGTCGCGGTGCTGCAAGGCCAGCTGCTCCTGCTGCTTGTATGGCAGGTAGAGGTCGTCGAGCGAGAATCCGACTGTCGTGATTTTGCGCGCTTGCAGGTAGGCCACCAGCCCGCGCACCAGAGTGGTTTTGCCTGAGCCTTGCGGCCCGTTGATGCCCACGATCAGCGGCTGGCGGCTGGGGATGGCGCGCTTTTGCGCTAGCTTGCGAATAATGAAGTCGCCAGACTTGCTGACCCGGTCCCTGGCGCTAGCCTTGCCCAAACTCGACATTCCTGGAAGCATTCGAATAAAAAGAAAAAAGGAGGCAAGTGCTATTCACGAAATAGGAAACCGCTTTTTTCACAACAAAGTATATTATCATCCGCCTCCCTAAACTGTTTTATTGCTGTGCATGGTTATGTCACCCGAGTCAAAAAACGATCTTTTGGGGAGGGACACCACATATCCAGAAAAACGTGGTATGGGCATAGATGGGGAGGGCATGCAGATTATTGCGTATTCGCGTTCTGCATGAATGGTGTAGGGTGACGCGCTATTGCAATGTTGTGGAATGCAGGAACGGCTTGGCCTTGACAGTGGATATTTTTGAAGAAAGGCAACAGTACCATCAAGATGAGAGGGGAATTTTGTAAAAGTACACAAAAATACCGACAAAACCAAGAATAAAAAGGAGGGCAAGGGGGTGTGCAAAAGACATACAGGTGCACTGCCCAGTTAAAGAAAAGAATAAAGAACTATTTTTGAACGGCTGGCGGGATTAGCTCGGTTGCAATATTAGCGTAGATAGGGGATTCATGTCTACAATATCTCCTGTCCCCCTGGGGTTTATTGGCTGCCGTGGTGCGGCATATATCTGGTCGACGAGACCGGCACGTCGAGGATGTTGCGCAAAGACGACGACATGGGCGGCAAGCGCATGTCGCCGGGCTGCGAGGGCTGGGACTGCGGCACCAGCGTGCCGAACGCAGGCGCGCACAGATTGGCAATGCTCGGCAGCGTGACCTGCCGCTCCCCTCGCTGCCCGTCCTCCACTGCCTGCAGGCTGCCTTGGCGCCTGCGTCCAGCCGCCCGCTCCCCGTCCTCCAGCGCCCCGGAGCTCTTGCGCTTCACTGAGCGCTCGGCCTTCGCTGCCAGCCCGCCGCACTCGGTCATCAAAAGCTTCTTCACCACCGCCACATCCAGACTGCCCAGCGCCGCCAAAGACGACGCCGCATCAAGGTCCTTCAGCTCGCGGCGCTTCGCCTCCAGCGCCCGGCGCTGGTTCTGCTTGTAGTAGCGCAGGCCGCAGGCATTGCAGAGCGTGCGCGGGCCCGCCGGCCCCGATCGCCACACGGACGATACGGTTGTGATGCATTCGTGGCAGAGCGACGTGTTGCGCGGCTTGATTGTCCCGTTGATTACGTCCATTCGGCCCAGGTCAAACGCGTGCTTCATGTTCACTGCAGCTCCCAGCAACTGCTCAAAGTACAGGGGGTCGTCGTCCGCGTATCGAGACATATTGGAAAGACCGCGCAGGAGCTCGCTTGTGCTGTCCTGCAACTACATTGGAGATGCATCACATTGTTCTCAGGGATTAGCATGTCTGCCCATCTGAAGACAAGCCATTCCACCCTCCACTGCCCCCTTCCCACTATTATCGTGCATGATGAAGGCAATATGTTTGGGGAGTCCCTTCTTTGGGCGATTCGTGAATAGCATGTGTGAGTGCAATATACCGCCGATTGATAGCAGCATGGAAAGCAGAAGGGGGAGAGGTAGCAGCAAGGGATCGACAACGCAAAAAAGACGCTTGTTTCGTAACACCACCTCCTGGTCGCCGCAAAAGTGGCATTATCATGGCAATGCAAAAGAAAGCAAAGGTGCAGACATGGGAGCGAAAAGGATGTATGGAAAGGGGGATTTGCAAGGTGGTGCGCAACTACACTATCTCACCCTAGGGCGTCAAATAGGGAGGAGAAGGAGGGGCACGAATAGGCCACAGAAAAGGACCAAAATAGAACAGAAAAAAGCGAGCAGTTACGCAAGGCAAAATAGAACAAGATTGGGTGATGTGCGGGGTCCCCTGCTATGGAACAGTGTTGTTCAGATATGACTGGACATATTGTTGCACACTGGAGGTGAAAAGTAGACCAGAATCAACAGCTCACCCAGGAGAAAAATCATCTCGGTTTTTCTCTAACAAACCTACCAGTTGGAAATGCTGTGAGTTCATGTAGAGTGGCTCCTCAACAAAGTGGCGGGCAGCTCGCTTGTTTTGTTTCCGTTTTATCAACGGTGGCTGTGGCGGCTGTGAGCGGTGTGAGCCGCCCAAGCCATTCTGTCTGTCGGCAGTGGATGGGCCAGCTGGCTCACAGGAATCGCCCATAGGGAAGTGTGGGATAGAGGGAAAATAAGGCGGGACTGGCGATAGATGCAAAAACGGAGCTAGACAAGAATGGCTGGCATATAATCCACAAACTTGGGGGATATCTCTCCACAGCAGGAATGTGGTGGGGTGTGTAAAAGACAGTAATAAAGAAAAAGTGGTTCAAAAAAAAAAACGAAAAGAACAAAAAAGAGGGAGGAACAAAAGTAATCGTGTTCAACCAGTTGTAAGAGAAAAACCTGCAAATGGAAAAACAGGCACACAGGAAAAAACGAGCGGCGATGCTGTTCACAAAAATGACCTGCCTCACTGAGCCAACGAGAAGAAGGAGGAGGCAGCAGTGAACAACAGGGAAATGTGGGTTCGGAGTTCAGGTGCTTGCAAGCCTTGTTTTCTGCATAAGTGGGTCAATCGCCCCAGTGGGGGCCAAAAAACGCACTGCTGATTTACACGCATTTGCGCTTCTTTTTTTCTCGTACACCGCCAAAGTCATGCTCGGCTCGCTGGGCCGGCCCCAACCGCGCCTGTAGCCCGGCTAAAATGCCGTCATGGTTTCTCGCAGGGCATCAGTTTTTGGGAGCACAGCACCATGCATTTATTTTTCGCTTCATGCCTGCACGGCTTTTGCCGACGACATGCCGGAGATTGCATGCTGCTGGGCGGGCCCCGCATCCGCCTTGCTTTGTCGCGGCTGGGTGGCGTAGCAGCCTATTGTTGGTGGGGTGGGAGATTCTGCTGGCCGGGCTCAGCACAGCAATGCACAAGCAAGCCGGGCGGGCAACAGATGCGGGTTGCACTTTGGCGCTAAGCGCGTCTGCACCGGGCGGTCACAGCGTGCTGACCAGGGTCGGGGCAACGCGCTTCTTCTCCTTGCTGCGAACCAGCGGCTGCACGACCGGCTGAACAGGCTGTGCTGGCAGGGTGTTCTCACGGTAATGCGACTGGACCGGCACGGGTGGCGACGGCTGGTCGATTGCAACAACAGAGGCAAAGCCATCGATAGAGGAGATCAGCAGATGCGAGCCATCGCCGGTCCATGCTAGATCTGTGATCATGGCGTAGTGCAGGCCGCCCATCAGCGCCAGGGCCGCACACCTTGACGTATCGTAGATGGCGACAGCGCCCTGGCTGGCCACAGCCAGCATCATGCGCTGGCCATTATTTGCCAGCCACCCAGCGCTCTCGGCCTGGAAGGCACAGGGCGCCCAGCGCGTGGCCACCACGGGCTTTGTGTGGCCAGCCAGGGCAACACAGGGCGGGGCGTGGAGGCGGTCGCGGGCCCACAGGTAGCAGCAGTTGCGGCGGTGCTTCTGCACGCCTGCAGCAGTCGCCACCAGGCGGCCGTCGGGGGAGAAGGCCGGGCGGCGGAAGAACGACGCCAGGTTGTCGTCGTGGAACAGGCGGTGGCCACGTGCATTGGGCTCGCTGCTATCGGCAGGCATCGACTGGTGGGTGGCCACAAGACTGACCGCGTCGGCGCCGGGTTTGACGTCGCCGGTGGCCACCCAGCGGTAGACGCGCATGGACCGGTCGCTGCCCTGCGTGACTATGAACTCGCCCAGCGGATCCCACGCCACGCCCTGCACGTAATGCGTGTGGTCAGCCAGCACCTGTATGCACCGGCCCTCGCCCGCATCCCAGATCCGCGCGGTATTGTCGACCGATGCGCTGGCGATGTAGCGCCCGCACGGACTCCACGCCAAGTCACAGATATCCGCCAATGACCCGCGCAGCATGCGCACGGGCCGCCAGGTCTCAGGCTCAACGAACCCGTCGGTCTCCACCAGATTCTGCCTTGCCGCCTCGACCTGATGCCACAGCATGATCACGCCGTCGTCGCCAGCCGATGCCAGCGTGCTGCTGACCGGCGAGAACCGCACAATGTTCACTGGCCGCTGGTGCCGGTTCAGGCTGGCAAGGAACTCCACTGCCGGCGAATGCGGGTCGGCGTCGCGCTCGTGCTGTGGTTTGAGCCGCCAGAGCCGCACGTTGTTGTCGCCGCCGCCCGACGCGAACCGCCAGCCGCCTGCCTCACACTTGTAGTTGCGGTCAAAGTCCACGCTGAATATCGGCAGCTTGTCGTGCCAGTTTATCTGTACAGTCTTCACGCGCATTTTGAATATGTAGTGGCTGGGGGGATATAAAGCCGCCTTTGCTGCTTTGCATCGGTTTGAACTTACTTTGTTATGCTGCAGTGCGATGCTTATGGTGGCGGCGGTCTGATCGCCTGCCAGGCTATTTGCACCCTACACATTGGCCGCTTGACATTATCCCTGCTACCAACAGCCAAGAGCCAGCGCCAATGCGCCAAGACGCCCTCTATGTGAAAAACAACACCCCGGTATGCACAGTGATGTACTTTTTTTTTTCACCAGCAACTTGTTTATCGCCGTCCTGCATGACCCTCTGCAAGATCTGCCTGATGTATTTCCTCTCGCCGCACGTCCCTTTCAAGGAGAGGAGCGCATTGGCTTTTTTTTTCTCTCTTCAATTCTATATGGTTTTTTACTACTTTAATAATAATGGATGACGACCGCGTAATATTCAATCGCTCTCCGCCGCCGCCATACTCGGAAGCCGACCCAGCCACGCAGCCCCCACAGTACATCACCGGTGACCACAGCATCAGCATGATTCAGAACCAGTCACCGCAGTTCACCAACCCAACCATAGCCGACGACGCCGAGTTCATCCGCACCAGCGTCCCCCTGCTTGCAGGCCGGGCCATATCCGACACCGGGGCATTCCACTGGAATATCGACAGCTGGCAAGCACTGCTGAAGCGCAACACCAGCGCGACCTTTTACGTGGGCGGCCGGCGGTGGAAGCTCCTGGTGTATCCGCACGGCAACAACGCCCCAGGCCAGGTGTCGCTGTACCTCTGCCATACGCCGACCTCCACGGCCCCGCCGGTCCATGCATCGTTTGCGCTGGCCATCTCTAATTCCAAAATGCCCGCGGTTATGTCGGTGAACAGCACCTCCCATGTGTTTGCGCCCGAAGACGACTGGGGCTTCACACGCTTTATTTCCAGAAAGGACCTGCGTGTGCGTCTGCCCGGGTACAGTCGCCCGGTATTGCAGAATGGCCGGGCAAGGATCAGCGCCTATGTGCGTGTATATCGCAGCGGGGAGTCGCCGGAGCCCGAGGACCAGGTGGTCAGCGAGCCCACGCACCTCCACACCGGCCACATTGGCCTGGTAGCCGACCCAGCCTCACTGTACCTCAACTCGGTGGTCCTGTCGCTGTACCACATTCCGCAGTTCCGCCACGCCATCGCCCGCATTGCCGACTCCGGCGCTGCCCGGATGGCCGTGGGCACTGCCATGCAGGATCTCTTCCACAGCCTCGCATTGCAGGACTCACCGCCCTCGGCTGCCGCCTTGGTAGCAGCCATTCACGACCAGTCGGACGAAACCCCGGCTACATCCACCATCCAGCATTACATGCGTTTGCTGTGCGAGTGCCTGGCCCGTCGGATGGTAGACACACCCGACGAATCCCTGATTGACTGCCTGTTTATGGGCACTGAGCGCACCACCACCGAGTGCCTGAATGTCAGCTACGCGAACTCGCGCTCCGAGCCCATTTACGATCTGGCGCTGAACATCAGCAATGTATCGACACTGCAGCAGGCCATCGAGCGATACTGTGCGCCCGAGACCCTGGACGGCAGCAACAAATACCGAACGTCCGAATTTGGCTACCAGGACGCTGTGCGGTTCAGCCGCTTCGAGTCATTGCCGCCTGTCCTGCACCTTCACCTGAACCGCTTCGAATACGATCTGGACACAGGCGAGCTGGACAAGAACCAGAACTGGATCCAGTACCCCGAGTCGCTGGATATGGCCGAATTCATGGCCGACGATGCCGATCAGTCCATGTCGTGGCAGTACACCCTGCATGGCGTCCTGCTGCACCACGGCGATATGCTCAGCGGCCGGTATTTCTGCCTGATGCGCTCAGACATATCTGACGGGTGGCTTTGCTACGAGGACGACCTTGTGTATCCGGTGTCTCCAGACTTTGTGCTGGACACCACCAATGACATCAGCAGTGAGCTGACCGACCCGCGGGCACTTGACCACCAGCAGGCAGGCCGCTTTGACAATGCATATGCCCTTGTCTACATCCGCACATGCATGCTCCCGCAGGTCTGCGGCTCCGACCAGCCCCTGACTCTGCCAATCCCGCACCGCACCCTGCGCGCTGCCTCGATACTCTCCCAGGGCTCCATCCACATGCCCACCCTGACCATTTACATAATCGACAACAAGCAAGGAGTAAGATACCCGGGGTTTGATCTCTGCAGCCACCCGAACATCCCGGGCGCCTCGGCGTCGCTGATCGAGCTGACGTTCTCCTTGACCGCCTCATCGTCCGACTTTATACTGCAGGCGTGTTCGGCATTGGGCCGATTGCCAACCGAGGTCAGGTTCTGGCACATGGCGACCCGCGTCAACAAAACACTGCGCTGCGATTCTCCGGTCGACTGGCAGAACATCTCGGCCGTGCGTGACTTGATGAAAATCCAGGGGTCGGCCTACAGCTCCGTGTACTTGTACTGCGAGCTGCGACAGCTCAGCGACCCCGTGTATTTCTTCAAAAACCCGGTGCCCCCAAACACCACCATGGTGCACTTGAAATTCTACGACCCTGTAATGCCGAGCCTTGTTGCGCTTGGCCACATCTACGTTAACGCCAAGCTGCCTATTAGGACTGTGCTGCCGATTCTGTGCGCCCGGGCGCAACTACCCAAGAAATCCAGGCTGTGGGTGTTTGAAGAAATCAGGCCCAGGATGATTGAAAGGCTGGATGTGAATTTGACCTTCGACCAGGCAGAGCTGGCCACTGGAGATATCATTTGCTTCCAGGCGGAATTGCCCCACGGTGAGGAGCAAGGCGTACCATTTGGCCACCATGCCCGCTTGCCCGACTTCTTTGCCCACCTGGCCGAACGCCAGGGGCTGTAACTTTGTATACTTTTTTTCTGTCTCTGCAGCTAAAACTCACGATAATAGCACTGTGGCTTGACTACCACTTGGATCCCTATGCATGGCTGAGTCAGTACACCATTACAGTATGAAATGCGTGTTGAGGGGCCCAGCCCCCTTTGACTTTTTCTTTTCCTCCTCTATGCACTAGACCTTTTTCTCATGTCTGTTTTTCAAGCAGAATTTGGAGGTTTTTAGAATCGCTACGTAAAGCGGAAATCCCTCTGCCTTATGGCGATTCTCTCCTGTACATTCTAATACATATCTGCCTGCAAATCCCGCCTTTTTCAAGGTCTTGACCTAGATCCCGCTGTGCTCCATCCCCTTGCCATTGCCCTCCTTCCCTTGTTCTTCAATCTCATCACTGCTCTATGTATTATACCGCTACTAATGGAGCGTGCCACACCTGACCTAAACAGCATTGCTGGCGGCTATATACTAGGGCAAATACTGGATATTGTGCGCGACCGCATCCTGCACCCTACATTTGGTATAGCTGATCACCGCACACTTTTTGAACTGGCACTCGTGTGCCACCAGTGGAAACGCCACCTGGATTTATCCCTCACCCGCACCCTTATCGTAGAATTCCAGGAAATGCAGGGCACATCCAGCCGGACCATGGTCTCGTGCCTATGCAGCATGCTTGGCTATCATGAGACTCGGCACAAAATAGTAACAAACACCAGCACCTTTTCAACAAGCACAGCCGGCAATCCCCAGGATTTGCGCATAAAGTCAGGAACTGGAGCAATTTTGGGTGCAATAGAACAAGCTGTGTCTGCCAAGTGGCAGAGTATCGAGACGCTCACACTGGTAGGATGTTTTTCCGATGGATGTGAAAGGAGTGCGGATCAGACAGCAGGCGTTTTGGCGAAGATTCTGCCGAATCTCACGAACATTGACTTTGCCCATGCCCACCATACTAGCAGTGGGCTTTGCTCAGTACTACGCGCTTTGAACAGGAGGTTTATGCCACAGTTAAAGTCACTATGTGCGGTTGAACCCCTAGCCAGCAGTGGGCTACCTGTGGCATCAGAATACCTCACCAGCATGGACATTGATGCACGATTCATCACAAGCGACACATGCGCACTGACTGTTATGTGCCCGCAATTGCAGTCTCTCCGAATAACCAACATTGACGGTGGCTTTCCATGGCCCCTGTTTGCCCTATCAGCCGCGGGCCACGCGGAATTCCCTGATTTGCGCTCATTGACTCTGAAATTTGCCACCAGCCGCCAGCCGCCCAGGGACTCCCTACCAAGCCACCACATGCATACATTTCCGGCGCTGCGGCGGCTTCTGGTAACAAACGCGTACGAGCACTCGACCAGCCCCTACCTGGTCTTCCTATGCTCTCCCCTGACACACCTCGTGATACAAGAGCACGCAGAAACCTTCCAAGGGATCGATGTGCGCCTTCTGCATAATATCCACCACCTATCAATCACTCTCTCTGGAAATGCCTGGAAGCCAGTTGCTGCATATACGGAGTCGTGTGCAGGGCTGCTGGCGGCCCGGTCATCTGCACGCACCGCCTACCTATCGGGTTTTGATTTCAGCGATGCCACATTAGTTAACTGGCCACATCTGCAGCGGCTCTCGCTATTCACCCGGTCGGTCACGCTGGCATCTGTGGGGAGAATTCTGGCCCAGCTCCCCAGCCTGTGGCTGCTTGAGCTCGAGTTCGAGCATTTGCAGAACGCCAGCTCTCGGGTGACTGCGGGCCACAGCGGGGTGATGAGTGCTAGCTTGCAGAGGTGTTCAGTGTCAGTCGATTCCCCCCGCCGCATTCCGTGTGTGGAGGCGTGGCTCGAGTCTGTGGTCTGCCGGATACCGTCACTCTTGAGCCTGTACACTCCCAGACTGTATGTTGCTGGGCTACAGGCGCTTGCTGACCGAAATGCCCTGGCCGTTAAAGTGTCTGCGCAGTAGGTGTTATATTCGACAACTAATATAATTCCTTCCCTCGAGTAATAGCCCATTTGGCTTGAAATTCTTCCATCAGCCGAGGCCCACAAACCTCACCAAGTGTGCAGTGGACCCGTGTATGTCAATTTTTGTCGCTGACTGGTGCAATTTGCCTAACTGAGCGGTCGTATGCTTTTTTTTCGCCTAAAGATCCGAAAATATACACGGCGAGTTGCGTTATTGTGCACAAACCTCCACACTGGCTTTGAAAAATATTCTGCACCAGGTTACTCAAAGACCATCTCCGGATAAGGTGCCTAGCGCCCATGTGCAGATGACCAGTGCTGACCGTGCCACCCTCATCCAACCTCCGAGCAAACGAGCGTCTTGAAAATGACCAGTCATGGCTGTCTTCAGTCAGTCAATCGCCTAGACTACCGGGTCGTACGATCAGCAAGCCCAATGGAGGCGCTAGTGCAAATGTGGCTCCACTCTCTGCTCGCCTCCCTCGGTCTGCAATGCAAAGTGTGCTTGCTGTCTCCCCCTCCCCCCAACGCCCTCGCATCATGGGCTCACCCGACAGACCCAATTAGATGTATTTGAGAGGTATTTGGGACTGAATCCGGAGTCTCCCACGAGGATGGTCTGAACCCCCTCGGCATTATTCGATCCAATCGGACAGGCAGCTCATGCAGAGTCCTAGCGTCGCCCGACTACGCTCTGGCAAGTAGAAAATATGCGCTACTGCTGGTGTGACATGCCTGACTTCTAGAACATATTCTCCCTGCCATGGATTGTGCCAGGTTAAGGCTTAAGGCACATACATAGGTTACTTTGCACTCCTCCCTTTCGACTGGCACGGTTCACCTCCAGACTCTATAAAATGTCGGTGCCATGGGCTGCAAAATACCTGAATTCTCCATCCTACAACGCCAAAAGCGACCACACCTTACTAATATCAGCTATTCCCTCTACGACTACCTATTTGTATACCTTTATTGCTACCATTTAAACTCTGTTAACCATGTCTGTCGACTCGCGTACGCTCAGCGTGACAAAGTACCAGTGCTTCTGCGCCATGATGGCTGCCCTGGGCAGTGTCAACTTTGGCTGGAACATTGGTGTCATCAACATTCCCGGCGACGTTATCTCCAACTGTGTGACCGGCGAGAAGCACTACAACGGACCCTTCCCCTCGTGTATCCCGACCGAGTCCACCATCTGGGGTGTGGCTGTCGGCTGCTTTGCTATCGGCGCTCTGATCGGCACCATTGCCGGTAACCCTATCTCCGACCGGTACGGCCGCAAGTTCGTGCTCACCTGGGGCCCGCTGCTTGCCCTGGTCGGCGGTGTCCTTCTCTCGACCACCACATCTCTGGGCCAGCTGATTGTCGGCCGTCTGTTTGTCGGTTTCGCTGCTGGCTTCTGTAACGGTGCCCTGTCGGTCTATGTCGGCGAAATCACCACTCCCAAGGCTCGCGATATCCTCGGCGGAACCCTCCAGCTGGCCACCAACGTGGGTATTCTGCTGGCCAACGCCGTCTCGCTCGGCCTCGCCAAGCCCCCTCTGTGGCGCATCCTATTCGGTATCACTGGTGTTATTGGCGTTGCCACCACCCTGCTGTTCCCCATCTGTGTCGAGTCGCCCAAGTGGCTCGTCTCTCGTGGCCGCGTCGAGGAGGCCCGTGCTGCTCTGATTAAGCTGCGCAAGGGCGCTGACATCGAGCAGGAGCTTCAGGACATGGTTGACGACGATGCCAAGGCACAGGCTCGCGCTGAGGAGGCCCCCAAGGTGAATGTCATGGATCTCATTCTCGGCCGCACTCCCGACAACCTCCGCCACCAGTTCATCGTTGTCTGTATGCTCATGTTCTTCCAGCAGATGTCCGGCATCAATGCTGTCATTTTCTACTCGACCCAGATCTTCAACCGCACCACCAAGGACGACCCGTCGCAGATCCCGACCACTGCCCAGATCCTGTCGTGCGTCATTTCGATTGTTGCTGCCATTTTCACGTTCGTCGGCATGCTGTTGGGCGCTCGCTTCGGCCGTCGTACCCTGATGCTGCTGTCGCACGGTACCATGGCTCTCTTCTCGATGCTGATGGCTGTTGGCTCCATCAAGGGCATTGATGCCCTTGTCATCACCATGGTCTTCCTGTACAACGTGTTCTTCAACTTTGGTGTTGGTCCCCTGCCCTGGGCTGCTGCTGCCGAGATGACCCCGGCCTACGCCATGTCGGCCATGGCTGCCATTGGCGGTGCTGTCAATTACCTGTTCACCTTCGCCATCGGTGTCTACTTCTCGCCGATGCAGGAGGCTATGGGCGACTATACCTTCTTCTTCTTCATGGGCTTCAACATCGCCGCCTTTGTCTTCTGCTTCTTCTTCCTGCCTGAGACCAAGGGGCTCAAGGTCGAGGATGTTGTCGCTGTCCATTCGGTTGGGCTCCACTGTGTCCTCGGTAGCCGCTACCAGATCCGCGCCTCCAAAGACAACGACGATTCCGAGAAGGCTGAGTACACCTAAATTAACCCTTTCTTTCTGCTATCTATTCAATCCGTTTCTCTCTTGTCTCAGCTTTAATTAAAACAGTCACTTTCAAGAAGAAAATTTTATTCTGAGAATGGCTGGATATGCTGTTCAGCTGCCATATATGATGGCCGATGCTAGGGCACAATGACGGGAGGCAGCAATGTGGGTCTCAAATGAGCAAATATGGTTGGGAGTGCTAGTCACGGTGCTAGCATCGCATAACCACCACTCAGTTATCGACTCTGATGCATCTGTGTGGTGGGCAACGCGAGCCATATAGCGGTTGCTAGACAATATGATGTTGCTCAGGATTTTGGCATAGGTGGCTGATCTGCTAGCATATGCACCACCAACCAAGTACACATTGCATTATGCTATACTGTACAGCAAAATGAGCTGGTCCAGGAAATTGGCCATGGCCTATGTGATGACAATCTTGCCAACAGGACTCTATACCTTGACCAGCTGATAGTTGTACTCAGTGGCAGCCGAGGTCAGCAGTGATCACAGGTTGCTCTGCTTATAATTATAGCTATTTCATGTGTCCTCAGGGTAGTACCTGAACACAACACCAAAGGCCATTATGGCCAAATTTATAGTGGCCATAGTCTTGCTATTAAAACTATAAATTATCATAAAAGTAGCCACTGTAATAACAAAAGTTGATAGAATTTGGTCAGAATCAGCACTGTAGAACCCATTGTCTAGAGCAAAATGTAGCCTAGCCAGGAATACTTACAAACTAATATTCATTGGCTTATTAGTACTGCTATTCTACTTTATGGTGAGCAAGATCAGAGGTGGTACTGAACTATCTAGAGACCTCCTATAGTATGGTACCAATATCATATATCTAGGAGGTCATTCAGAGTTTGTTATCTGCACAACAACTATTTATGCATGCATAAATAGTTAATGGGCAGATAATTATCTCTGTATAACCCCCACTTATTTAATTTACCTTATATTTTTATTCTTTTATTAAATATAGTACTTCTCTAAAAATCCTATTAGTAACTTTTATTTATTAGTTCTTCTAGTTAATACATCAACTATAGTCACTACTAAATATTCTAGATTTTTAATTATATTTTTATCTTAGTATATGGTTTCTATATAACTAATTAATTATTCTTTTATAAGCATCTTAAGCAGTATAATTTTTTTTAAAAAAAAATTGACTTCTAATATAGGATATTTAAGCACTATAGCTATACTTGATAGGCATTATATATAGTTTCAGCAAAGTAATATATAATAGGATGTACTATTCAGCATTTATATAAGTACTAGTGTTGCATGGTTGACAATGACTGCCATGATGATGCCATAGAAGTTATCGAGTCAACCGACAATGAGAGCAGCTCTCGCACTGAACCAATGGAGATATCCAGCAGAGACTTGTGACCACTACAATCACAGCTTTCCACCTCAGTTTCACTGATGAGGTCAGACATCGCACTGCAACAGAATCTTCAAAAAGGCTAATGTGTGGCATTACTAGTTTTCCTTTCTCTTTCCCTTTTTCTTTAGTTTTGAAATCCAAACTTATCCACACCCCCTTATTAGCACAACACTAGTAATTAATATTGAATAAGTGTAATAGCAAAGAGTGTCCTAGTGATTTGGGAGATACTGTAGATAGGTTGGCCAAAAAAAATAGATTCGCCAGAACTAGAACACCAACCACCCCATGTGTTCTGAATTACACATAGCCCACTGGCAGTCATACTCAAATAGAGCTGTATAAGCATAGGCCGCGAGGAATTACTAGTATGAATGCCGATCAATCTAGCTTGGCGAATGATTCTATTGGATACGTGCCGATTTTCTGAAAATCAGAAGTTGGAATGCCTTCTTGGCTCAGTTGGCAGAGCGTCTGCCTAGTAAGCAGAAGGTCGCCAGTTCGATTCTGGCAGAAGGCAGTCATTTTTGCCCCTCCCTTTTATGCCGAGTTGGTGCGGTTTCTTTTTTGCTTGTGCTCTTGGCCGCTGCGCAAATACAGACACCTTCCCGGGGTGCCCCATGCCCCTGCCTGTGTCTCTTCCTGCGGTGGTGCCAATTTTTCAAAAATACAAGCGATAAGGGTTGGATAGCGAAAGAAAGGGCCTGGGCGCCTCCTCTCCACCATTAAATAAAAACACACCACAACTCTACAGAATGCCACATCAACCACCCAGCATTTGGCCTAAAGGTGAACTTCGCCACAGAAACCGTCTTACAAAACAAAAAAGCAACTGGTGCAAAAATCGACGCCTGCAGGATTCGAACCTGCGCGTAGAAACTACAATGCCTTAGCAGGGCATCGCCTTAACCACTCGGCCAAAGCGTCGCATATTTCTTATTGGCTGCAAATTATTCCTTACTAATATTTAACTTTGGCGATCATCTAAATACCCTCTATGTGGTATCTGTACAAATGCCAGCTCGGCGCATCTGATTCCATCAGCGACAATAGCAATAATAGGCCAGATCTATACATGTTGATTGAAAATCTATACATGTTGATTGAAATCCTGATTCATGTTTCAGTATAGAAAAGTGAGTTTTTGGCATATCAACCAATCTTTGTTTTATACAATGTTTAGTGCTTCCTAGTAGAACATCTATGTAGACAATCTACTATAGACCAGAGTTGGTGAGAATGCCATAAGAATGTATCCCACACACTGTATCATTGCAGCTGACCTCCTACTGATCAATAGTGTGCTATGCATAATCACTGCTGCTCTGTTATACTACTGTTTATACTGCTTAATCATATACTTGTAGATATGTTTTTTTATCCATAGTCTACTTCCCATGTTTTCAGATCCCTCTAAGAGTTTCTGATGGGCTTTAAGAAGTACTGAGTATTCTGGGCTAATATTGGATAACAGACTTAACTAAGCTTCCTTTCTAGACCAATTGTTTTCATACCAAACACTAGTAATATAGTACTTTAGGAATTTGCTAAGCTGGCTTCCTTACTCTTCTTGACTGCCATTTTGTTTACTCTATGCTGGTTGTGGTGTTGAAAACCAGTTTCCCTATCAACATTATGTGATCAATATATTCCTTATTCCAGATCAGAAGATATTGTCAATTACTATTACCTGCTTCTACAATTCTCTATAGGTATCATAACAATTAATCTCCTGTCCACTAAGATCTTCTTTCTTCTTTCTTCTTTCTTTCTAGTCCATTGTTTCTATGATACCCTTTTGAAGTGGCCATTTTATAGCCACTTTATATAGTGCCATAGTTGAAAAATTATCAACTTTTTACCCCTTTACACTAGTTGAAGAGAAACATATATGCCTATTTGTCAGCAAAAAGCACTACATACCTATAGGTTTGATTACCTACCCAAGGTGTTCTTGAAGATATCTATAGGTGCCTTGGTCTGGAACTAGTAGGCCTACCCTACTTACCTACTCCATGTCTGAGGTTATGAGATATTGAGCTAGGTTGGGCTGTAGCACCCAAGTAAAGGATAATATATTGAGAAAAGACAAACCAAGCTAGTCTTAACGAGATATTAGGGAGTTAGTGAAAAAAAGGAGAGTGACCAGACCAGTGACTGGACCAATTCGAGAATAAAAAAGAAAGAATGAGAAAAAGAAAAAGATGAGAAGTAATCTAATTTTCTGATACCCCATTCACTCTCAACTACTGGTACCATTATGCAGCAGCATCCATATGAGCTCTACCAAGAATCACTAGGTCAACCTTTTAAGAGCCCACTCTACTGAGCCAGCGAGCTAGGAAAGCACCTTACCAATACCTCCAATACTCAATTAGCTGACCAAGGCATGCTTGGTGCCATATGAATTATTTTAGAAGCTGACCCGCTCCTCACAGGAAACACTACTGCTTTAGGGAACAGTGCCGGGAGCACAATGACTAAACCCACCTGCTGCCTGATTTTTAATACCACAGCACTGCTTGCTAATGGCAAATTATCAGCTGGCCAATCATGACAAATTGCCTTCTGCGATTATAACAAGTTACTAGCTGTTAGTCAGACAGCATCTACTATTAGTATTCAATTTGTAGCTGCACCTAGTATATAAGCCCAGCATCTGTTCCCGCTGTCTGGCTTTCGACATCAACTTACCCCTATAAACAACTCGTGCAGTATCACTATATCAACCTGCTCTCCCCTTCTTTTCTGCAGCTTTTTTATACACAATCACTTACCACAACAAAAATGGCTCTCCCCAAGGTTTTCATCATCTCCTACTCGACCTACGGCCATATCCATACTGTTTCGCAGTCAATTAAAGGAGGCCATTCACAAATATAAATAGTTAAAGAAACTAAATAACTATTATCAGAATAACCAATTAACAAATAAGAAATCAATTACTAGCAGTAGATAAATATTTTAAAATACAGAATGTTTAGTAGTGGCCAAAAAGATTCTAGCAACTAGATTAACAAATAAACAAAGATGCCAAATATGGTGCTTCTACGAAACCCCCTTCGGCATCCTGAAAAATTTCAGTTGATTTCTTGGGACACAGCCTCTATCTCAGTAGAAGCATATTAATTGTGTATCAACTGAAATTTTTCAGGATGCCGAAGGGGGTTTCGTAGAAGCACCATATTTGGCATCAGAACAAGAAAACAATAAAAATATTAATAATTATGAAATAGCTAACCAATTCTGACTGATCTCCTTATAGAACTAGACTTAATCAAAAGGTTCCATTTTAAAACATCATGTTCAAGTCATCAAGTCATTATCATCCTATTTATAACTATTTTTCTAATACCAAGTAATCATATATATTATCAATTTTAAAAAGAATCAAACTATGCCATTTTAAAAAATCGTAATAAATTCATCAAGTTGTTAGAACCCCATCTGTAATAAGTAGATATGCACCAAGCAATCATATATACAATCATTTTTAGAAAGATTCAAACTGTGCCATTTTAAAACATCATATTCAAGTCATCAAGTCATTAGTACTCCATCTGTAATTAATCAATATGCACCAAGCAATCATATGTATCATCAATTTTAGATTGAAGGAATCGATTTTGAATTTCAACAATAGATGCTTCTAACTCTGCTTTTTGGGGCAAAGTATGTATTGGTTCCACTTGTGTTGACTTATCATGTGTATCAGGGTAATCAAAGTTACTCATAACCCAGAGTGAGTGATGATGATCAATATGTACATCACTGTTTGCTAGTAACTTCTTCATATTATAGAGTAAGCAGCATAACTTCATTTGCACATTGTAAACATTCCTATTCTTTACTCTAACAATCTCCCTGTTTGACAGCCTTTTGAATGTATTGCCTAGTTCTCCAAATGTATTTTCTACCATTGAACGGAATGATCCAAGATGGGAATTATATTCAGCTTCTGTTTCTGATAAACTTGTTCCTCTCTGCTTTCTTACTGGTAAACAAAAGTTGTGCAGTCCAAAAGTATCCTGCTCTTCTTCCTCAGTCATCTCTTCCAAAATACTTTGTGGATAGCCACCATCAAGCACAATGCAATCAATAGGTGATATGTTCTTCAGTAGCCCCATGTTCTTAATCATTCTTGAGTCTGGGTGATCTCTACAGTCTTCAGTTGGTGAAACAAGTAGAACCATTCCATTCACATCAATGCATACTTGTGTGCGATATCCTGATTTTTTCAATTTGAATGAATAGAGATCTGGTTTGTATGCTCCATTGTGTAGTGCTCTTGAGTCATGGCCATCTAACATTAGTGTTACATGTTTAAACCCTTGTGGATTCTGTATCTTTGCTGCAAAGACTCGTAGTTCTGGAGTTGAAAACATTGTTTGCAGATAGTATGTTAGTTTCTTGTTCAAATCTTTCATTTCAGAAATATAGAACATATTGTGAATAGCTTGATAGCTGCTTCTTGGAATGAATCTTTCCATTTCATTGATTGACAATCCTTCAACAAGTTGGTACAAGATGAGCAATCCTTTCTCTACACTTCTGTAAGGACATGGATAATGAGTGCAACCAAACAAAACATTCAGAAAGAAGAAAACAGGAATCATCCCTAGATGTTTAAGAAGTGTATCTTTTATATGCTTAATTTCTCTTACTTCATGAACTTCACTTCTGTGATATTTTGTGGGCTTTAAAATTACCCAGTCATCATTCAGAAACTTCCATTTGTTTGTGTACAGCTTATGAAACTCCCTTTCTCTGAGTTCTTGTAATTGATGATTCATCATTGTGAGGCACTCATAAATTTAAAAGTTGTCATTTATTACAATGGGCCCATTCTACACTTTCTTCACTACAAAACTTGCTGACCTTGATGAGCAAGAGAGAGAAAAGCTTGCACAACTACTAACTAAGAATTTCAGTATGAGCAGGAAATTGTCAGTATATATCAGAGCATGGATTGAGAGTGTTTCAGAAGATAAGGGTGTTACTATTAAGCATGTGTTTGATGTATGCAACTACAGTTGTGCAGATATGGAAGTAATGGTTGCTAACTGCCCATTTTAAAACTAGATCCTCGCAATATGGATAATACGATTATGAATTCTAGCTACTTTAAGTACTACTTCTTGATTTGGTTCACCAATAATAGAAGCAATATATTCACCAAATGGACTACTTGCTTGTATTTTGATATGAGTGTGAGTACTGCTAACTACTTCATTGTGAATCATATAGATATCTAGATAGTAGAATGGCAACCCTCTAAAAGTATATAAGAAATAATGACTAACTAGGAACTCATCTCCAGCATGAAGTATGTTATAAGCAACTTTGTATCTAGCTGGCCTAAGATCAGTATTTTCTCTTATGTATATGGGTTCTAGATCATCAAGTTCAATGTTGCTGATATCAGCAATAAGATCATCTATTCCTAGGTCATCAGCATCCTCACTAATACTTGAGAGAGTTGAGAGACAAACTTTCTCTCTTGCTTGTTGAGCAGTTAGCCAATCAATATGCATCCCACGATAGTTTACAAGTCCCATTTCAGCAAATGTGTGTTGTTGTCTTTCTCTTGAAGCAACAGGCCAGAAAGAATTCCTCTGACTTGGAACAATGGTGATGTTTGTGTTATCTCTTCTTAGAACAACTTCTGATTCAACAGGACCACTGCTGGTAGCATATGTTAGAAGAACAGTTGGGTGCCCATTAAATGTAAGATTGGAAACAACAGTCATCACATCCTCATTCTCTTTCAACTTTTTAGCTATTCCTTGTTTCTTCATAGTTGTCCTATTGAACCAATGGCAGTAACCAAGAGCATGTTCTTTATGGAAGTAAATGCATAACATATTTTTGTTATAAATCTGATCAACTAGTGCCATCCATTGCTTTTCATAAGATGTTGCAAATGTCCTACAATCACTAAGAAACTCCAGTGTACTAGCAATTAAGTTTATGTTCCATTCTACTTCTTTCAACTCAGGAGAGTGAACAGTAAGCTCAAGTCTCATTAATCCTTCATTCCTGCAAGCAACAAGTGTTTCACCAAATTGCTGAGAAGTTGGCATCACTAGCTCTGATAGCTTAGAAGTAAGTTGATTACGAACCTCACCACTTTCTAGAAGTTGAACAAATTTATTATACAACTTGTTCCTAATTTTTATTTCATCTTCATCAGTAAACCAGCTAATACAGTTTGCTCCAACTTTATCTTCATCATCAAGAATATCATTGCTACTGATTTCATTATCAAGAAGAAATTCCTTAATCACAGCCCTAGAAGATATGTTTAAACAATCCATTGTAATATCATAGTTCAGAAGAAATACATGTTCCTGATGCATCCTAAGAAAGATATCAGTTAGTGCAGGATCAGCTATTGCAACATTTGGAGCAGATACTTTGTAAACAGAGACTTTACCATTTCTTGCACTTGTCATGCACTTCATATACTTAAATCTGTATCCATCACCAAAAACTCTATGCAATCTAACAAATGGAGTAATATTGTTAATCTGATCTATAAGAGCATATGATTCAGGTATCTCAACAACACATGAATCCATAAAGATATCAGATTGCTGAACAAATCCTTGTTGTTCAATGCCATTACTAGTATATCTTGCATCAGATATATCAGGCATATTATCTCTATTCTTCAACTGAAGTCCCAAAAGGGAGTTAAGATGTACTCCCAAGGAGGCCATTCACAAATATAAATAGTTAAAGAAACTAAATAACTATTATCAGAATAACCAATTAACAAATAAGAAATCAATTACTAGCAGTAGATAAATATTTTAAAATACAGAATGTTTAGTAGTGGCCAAAAAGATTCTAGCAACTAGATTAACAAATAAACAAAGATGCCAAATATGGTGCTTCTACGAAACCCCCTTCGGCATCCTGAAAAATTTCAGTTGATTTCTTGGGACACAGCCTCTATCTCAGTAGAAGCATATTAATTGTGTATCAACTGAAATTTTTCAGGATGCCGAAGGGGGTTTCGTAGAAGCACCATATTTGGCATCAGAACAAGAAAACAATAAAAATATTAATAATTATGAAATAGCTAACCAATTCTGACTGATCTCCAAAGAGGGACTCGAGAAGACTGGTCTGGTTGATATCGAGCATTACCAGTTCCCAGAGACACTCCCAGATGAAGTCCTTGGCAAAATGCATGCAGCGCCCAAGCCAAATATCCCTGTCATCACTGTTGACAAGCTGACTGAAGCTGACGGTTTCCTGTTTGGCTTCCCAACCCGCTTTGGTGCAGCACCCGCTCAGGTTAAGGCACTGTTTGATGCCACTGGCAGCCTGTGGGCCAAGGGGGCCCTGTACGGCAAGCCTGCTGGCATTTTCTTCTCTACAGGCTCACAGCATGGTGGGCAGGAGACAACCGCATTCTCCTTCCTGCCCAATCTGGCACACCATGGCATGATCTACGTGCCTACTGGATTCCGTAACCAGAATCTGTTTGACAACTCGGAGGTTGTTGGCGGGTCGCCCTGGGGCACTGGAACTGTTGCTGGTGGCGATGGCTCCCGTCAACCTAACGAGAAGGAACTGTCTGTGGCTGTGACACAGGGCGAGGAGTTTGCCAAGGTCGTTGCCCGCCTCTCGGCTTAACTAATTCAACACATGCTTTTTATTGTGTGCCATCTCATGTGTAAAACAATAGATGAAATGAAAAAAATATCGGTCTAATCATCGTCTTGCTGAACATAGAGGTCTAGGAATGGCTGTAAAGTAGCTACCATACGACATGCGCTGGCCATTGGAGATATATACGCTAGAAGCAAATGTTTGCTGAAGATGTATTACTGGTGTGCTATGGAACAGCTGCTTTAGTTTTTGAGATGGATATAGTTGAATGCACTCTTGTGGACAGTGCGTGTGCCGTACTTGTGGCGCTTGTAGTTGTATTCTTCAATGGTGACCATATCTCCCGAGACGCTGGAGACCCACACGACGTGGCCGTATGTGCTGCCGCGGTCAGTCTGGCCCACTGCTCCTGGAGCTGGCGTGTCATTAACTGTGACACCCGAGGCGCGTGCTGCGTCATCCCACTGGTTGGCATTGCCCCATGCATTGCCCTTGTAGCGGTTGTGGAAATCGATGCCCAGACGCGAGTTAATGCGCCAGGCAACAAAACTGACACACTGGCATGAGTAGTACCGCCACTTGTCGACAATATCACAGTTGCCGTTGTACGGGTAGTCATCACCCATTGGACCTGCCGACCCAGGGTTGGTGTTGCCAGAGGGACCAGGGGTTCCAGGGTCACCACTGGACGCATCGCACTTGCCAACAACATAGTTACTGGTTCCGGTCTGGACATAATAGTCGGCAACATAGCAGCCGTCCTGGGTCTTGCCCCACAGGGAGTCGCCCCTGATTGTCTCGCCTTCGGTTTGGCAGGAGAGAGTGACGTCGTCACCACGGCTGTATGTGCGGACAACGCTGTTGCTGGTGCCAGGACCGGAGCGGCAGTTGACGCTGTCTCCGTTGATGGCATAGCCGGAGACTAGCTGAGACGATGAGAGGAGAGCGGAAACGCTGAGCGTGGCAATGGTGGGGAGCTTCATTTTCGGGTGTAGGTGTATGTTTTTTGTTGTGGTCTGGAGCCTTTTCGATGGAGGTATCTACAGTGGATTATATACCCATCTCCACCAGCACGCACCGAATCTATCTATTTTTAGCAGCGCGTCGGTATTGCGCTAGGCTCCAGCAGGTTTGTTTGCTTTAAGATATGCAACTGCGTTGCCCTGTTTCTGCAAGAAACCTGGGCAAGCAGCCCGATGTGTCTTTGGCACAAAAGAAAGAGTGCAACTCGGCATCATGCAGCTTCTGATGATACGTGAGAGAAAGCTATTTTCAGACCATGCATGGCGGCACACCAGACAGGTTTGTTTGTCAAAACGTTGCATCAACACGCTACTGCTACTAACCAAGCTACACAATTCTACGACTACGCTGTCTGTCTTATTTTTAGATCATGGGCCTGCAGGACCACAGGCTGTCTTTTGTAAGCAGGCTGTCAGGAACATGTATTTTTAGCTGATGTTCCCGACATGCATTGATCTTCGCAAATGGGGTTTAGAAAAGAGAAAAAAAACCAGTCGGTACCCAATGTGCAAATGTGGTGGCCACGTTGGTCCTAAAAAGACAAGAAGGGGGCGACCCGGGCCAACAAAAAACAATGGGGCCTGCAGGAGTCGAACCAACAACCTTTCGCTCTGGAGGCGAACGCGCTACCATTGCGCCAAGGCCCCATCGAACCAATGAAATAACAAGTTCTGAAATTGGCTCATTTCAGGCTATAGTCATGATAATTACTAATAGCGCAATATGTTGATAAGCATGCATACCGATCACCCCTCTGTCGCCTGTTTGCTTTGGGCCCAGTAGGATGCAAACTGTACTTGCCCAAGCTAACCATCTGAACTTGCGATATCGTCCCCAGTGACTGGATCATTCCTAGCAAAGCTGCTGTGCATTACTTTATTGCTGCTTTGACTTCATGTTGTGAGTGTCAGGCCTGGCATGCTCTTAAATGTATATGCGCTCTACTCCCAGCAAACCCCTTCATGGCTGTATTTCCATCAGCTGGCTTCTGAAGACAATATATTCTTTTTTTTTTACAGGAACTGGCTTACAAAAAAGCTTCTATGGTGCGGGTCACCAGGATTAGCGAGTCCATGAATCCATTGACGCTGACACGCAGAATCCGCGCTGTCTCGGCACTGAATGTCACCACTAGATTGCTGCCGTCAGTTTTAATCTGCCAGCTAGACTTGCTACTCCTAGTTTTAACTACTAGTAATAATATGTTTATACTATCTAAATCAGCTTTGATTTCTTTAGACTACTAGAAATACTCTGCTCATGATGCGGGCTTGGCTGCTAGTCAGCATGGGTTGACACATCAATAGGAGCATCATGGCAAACCGGTCATTTGAATGTGCCAGATGGTTGTTGGTGGAATGGCGATCATGGACATTGTTGGAATCTCAAGATCTGGTTACTGTGAACTACATAGCTTTTCATCCTGTTGTTCTTTTCCTATCTTCTTTTTGGCTGTGCCACCTGAGCGATGGTATAAAGCCTTTTCGCTCGCCTCTCCCTTCCTACTTCTCTTTAGCCTTCTTCATCAATATATATTCCTTGACTCTGTCGCTTTCTATTGCTGATACGCTCACAACGCTCGCATATTTCTGGATTAAGTTACCATCACTTGACAGCTTATTCAGAATCTGCGCTACACGAAAGTTACACACATATTCACATTGTTGTGTCGGTCGACTGTGTAGGGGTTTTAAAGGTATATTTAATACTGAAGAAAAGAGAGAAAAGGGAATAGACGAGTTGCGCAGGGGAGTTTTTAATACTGCCATCTGTGCGACTTATCAGAGGCTAGACTCTACCTCCATATCGTAGGCTGTAGCGGGGCTCTCGTTGGCGCCTGGATTTCTGTCACCTGATTCGGCTGACATGTCGATGTCAGGGACAGCCGCATCGGGCGCACAACAACATGTAAGGTATCTTTCGCTACTCGTTTTTCTTTTACCCTACACCACCAATCGTGTGCTTTAGACCCACACCAATTCCTTTAGAGCCAGTCAGTGCTTTCTACCGTTCCCACATCAATTACCGGGTGGAGCCCTTATCAAATGCGGTATGCACAGCGTGCATGAACAGATAAGCCAGGCATCCAATTGGAAGGGTTCTGAGGCCGCCTACAACATGCATACTGCTCCTGCACGGAATATCCGATTGGGTTGGACAGGCATCTCACCGAATTGTAAAGACTGTGCATGAGTGTGGCGACAAACCCAGGGACATAAACATTGAGCAAGTCTTGGCATTTTTCAAGCTTGATGACCGGCATATAAATATGCTAAAGCTCTTCGACCTCTTGTCCAAAAGTGTTCCACTCATCACCTTTTGTTCTCTTATTCCTATCTATCACGCCTTTTCAACATTAGCCAGACAGATATGGCGGTTCTCAGTACCCCTATTCGCATTATCATTGCCGGCGGAAATTATGGCGGACTCGGTGTCGCCAAAGCGCTATACACGCATCTGTTGGCTACAAACAGCGACTACGATGGTACCAAACAGGCACCACCCAACCCAAACATCCAGATCACGCTAGTTGACAGGCGTGACGGATTCGTGCATTACCTAGGTATGACGCGTGGACTGAGTCAACTGGACTATGGGCGCAGGCTGTGGGCACCGTACTCTTCGATGCCATGGCTGCAGCACCCATCGTTTATCATCCGCAAAGAAATTATCTCTCAAGTCACTCCGCACTTTGTTGAGCTGGCTGGATCTCAGGAACGGCTCGAATTCGATTATTTGGTCTTGGCCATGGGGGTCAGTCGCCAAGCGCCTATCGGTGTTAGCGCATCCACCAAGGACGAATTCATTAGGGACCTTGAGTACGACCATGCTTTAATCAAAAGCGCCGAATCCATCGTAGTTGTCGGTGGAGGAGCAGTCGGTACAGAGCTGGCAGCGGATCTAAAGACGGATTTCCCTGAGAAGACCATTACGCTAGTACATTCACGCGACCTACCTGTGCCTGGGCCATTCCTACATGAGTTCCGGCAGGGAGCAGCTGATATTCTGCGCAAGCTGGGTGTCAATACTCTGTTCAGTCAGCGGGTAGTCAATGAGACCCCTGTTGATGATCTGGGATCGAGTGAGGCACTTGAGTTTTCAGATATCCTCCCTGAGCTAGTAAACTCAGTCAAGCGCAATGTAGTTATTGAGACTAGCAGCGGTGAGAAGGTCAAAGCAGATCTGGTGTTCAACTGCCTGGGTGCCAAGACCAAGGAGACTCTTATCAAACTGCCATCGTCGACAGCTGAACCGATGTTCACGCCTAATGGTATCCGTGTCAAGAGTTCGCTGCAGCTTGACGACCCCAATTACCCCCACATTTTCGCTGTGGGTGACATTTGCAACCGGGCACAGATCAAGTTTGCTGGAGCTGCGGCATCTGGCGGTAGACTAGCGGGCAAAAACATTGCTAGACTCGTTGCTGCAGCCTCCACCGAGAATATAGCCGCAGAGTTGGAGGAGTCTCGACCACCCAAATTGTCGATGAAGCTAATTCTAGGCGAAAAGCACGCGCTCATCCAGGGAAAGGGCCATGTGGTCCCCAGTGATGAAGCAATCCACAAATGCGCACCAGACATCAAGCTTGGGAAGGCTATTCGCAGCACCTTCGTTGGCACATATCCTGTCAATAAGTAAAGTGGGTTGCTGCTCCGGGGCCAACAAAGTGCCTTGCCTCTTTTGTTCGCCGAATGTTTACTATTATACGCTGATAATGGTTTGTTTGAGTTCATTGCCAGACCTGGTTCTGGACAAAGTTATCTGTGAGTTTTACACTCTGCATGTGGTTTCTGAGCCACGACAGCACCTAAAAGTCCATAATGCGCGGCTTATACCACTACTCAGCACATGTCGACGTGTTCGCCAGGCAACCTTGCCCTATCTGTATCGGATCATGTGTTGTAACCTTCAGCGGTATGGAGCAGGGGTTGACCGGGCTGCTACCTGGAGCGCTCATTCTCTAGACCGCATACCGTCGGAGCAGCGCAGGCAAATCGAACACTTGGTTATCGATGCATCGACGTGTGTGGTAGACTCGGTCGTATTGCAAAGGTTCTTGATTGACCAGCAAATAAGCTCGATAAGCTTCCCTGCGATCCGGTCGATGGTAATCCGGCAGTATCTTGAGCGCAATCGTAGCTGGCTGATTTCACGCAGCCAAGACTTGACGACTACATTCAGTGACTATCTTATCGAAAACTTCAGCTGCATCGAGCGGTTAGAGTATATGGCTACTGGTACCGACACAATATCCGATATGCATCCATTGTACAGCCTAGTCCCTCGTATGCCTCTGCTGCGCACGTTGGTATCAACTGCTACAATACCGCCAGAACTAGCAGACATAGACCAGCCGCTTAGCACATTGTATGTCTGCAAGTCTATCCCAATATCCACCGCAAATAGACCTTGGGTTGTATCGCAAGCGATTTCGCAGTCGCTGACCTCACTGACTATGAAAAACTTTAGTTTGCGCGACATCCTGTTTCTGTTCAGACAAAGCTCTGCCGACACTACTATGTCCGCTTTTCCAAACCTGAAGTTACTTGATTTGGAGCTTTCGGTTCTACTGCATGGCGATGGTAACACGGACGATTTCGATCAGGAGCATTTTGAACTACCAAGTCTAACTTATTTGCGGCTTGCAAGTGATGCAGACCTCTGCGTAAGCTTCCAGCGACGGATACGATACCCACAGCTGCTTGACCTCGTAATTGAGCTGCCACAAAGAGATACCACTGTCGATTTCTACCTTTGTGACACACCAGCTCTTCGCCTGCTGCGTGTTATCGGGGATACATCGAGAGACATCCCTGAAGATCCTCGGTGCTGTGACGTTGATCTGCGACCGCTGCTCACCATGTGCTACAACTTACACATGCTTGATCTGAGGGTGCGCCGAATCCCACTTCCCTGCCTTAGAACGATCAATCCAAGTGAGGACCAAGTTTTTGTGCTACAGCGACTGGAGATACATTTCCCAATTGCAACTGAGCAGTTTGCTCAGCTGTTGTTGTGTTTGCCGATGCTAATCCACTTGTCTGTTGCCTGGTGCGAACACCCAAAATATCCAGAGTTTGCTTTAGATTCACCTACAATTTTCCCATCCCTGGAGATCATTTCAGTGCCAAGTATATTTGGTGTACTGGAGGATGTACCGTTCCGACGGTTTGCTGAATTGACCAGACACATGCCAGTACTGCAGACGATCAGAGCCCCAGCGATGATTGCCAATATGATTGAATTGGCAATTTGGCGCAATAGGCGTGGAATGAAGGACGGCGCTCTAGATATGCCACAGTTCATTTTCGTAGATTCAGGAGCAGTCCCCGACAGTTGAGATGTAAAATTTAGAATACTAGCTGTGGGGGTAGTGAGATGCAAATATTTGTTCATCCCAACCCTTAGTCTTGACTATTTCCTCATCCGCAGCAATAGCCTTCTTTTTCTTCCTCAGTCGCTCGACACTGCCTGTTCTAGTAGTGATATACATTAAATATCCAATTAATACCGGAGTATCGCTCTACCCCAGCAGCTCAGCACTGATGCTTTTCCAACAGCTATTTTACGAGTCGAGCAAAAGTGTTCCTCCAAATGTGACAGACCTACCATTGGGCAGACATTTACCGCCTAGACAAAATGGGTAGGAGCTATGTTATATAGACAAGGTCGTGGGCAATGGAACTAATACGGCCATGCTAGTCCTTCTTCAATTCTCGCACGGCTGATCATAATACTGGTGTACTCGCTTGGATGGTGTGCCGTGTCAACACACATTTGTACAAACAGCATCAAACCCACTACTACAATAATCTATCTGATGCAATGGACTTCTCAGTAGCACCTGGATACGGATTGTCATCAGAGTTATCGTCGGAGTTAGAATCCGATGTGCTGTGTAGAACTCCTGCCACAAATGAGAGGAAAGGAGGGTCGAGGCAGTCCATGCAGCCATCATGTGCCTTAGACACAAGGTTGGCGGTGATTTTTCCGCCTCCGAGGGTGTCGTCACATCAAGGTGGCAGCAACAAAATCAAAATAGATGTCGGTTTGATACCTGGACACAACCCCGCTCCTGGTGCATCGGCGGCAGTGAAAGAAAAACATATAGGCAAGCCGGTCATGCCCAATGTGAAGCATGGCAAGTTTTCGGATCTAGCCAGTATTTTACCTGCCCCTAGGACTACTGCTTCCCGAACGATACCGAAGCAGCAGCAGCAGGCTGACAATACTGGCGCAGACAGCCAGCAGACCACCCAAGAACTCCGCCTATGTTGGTCCCGTATTCTGTAGCATCCGGGAAATGTACATCGGGGAATCCAGGAACAGACAAGGCCACAGGGTGTCGCGCCAAATCACCTGATGTGGAGAAATCTGAAGCAATGGATGTCTATTCATCTGCACAGTCTGTTAAGCCCTCTGTCAGTCCATTCTTTACGCTATCGGAGCCCCATCCAATGCCACATATGCCGGCGATATGCGTCTGGAGTAGGACAGGTCGGAAAGTATACATGATTTCGATGCCCTGGATGCCTTGCAAAGCCAACATGTTACTTCTCGGCTCGTATATGATGCAAGCAGCGGATACTACTACGGTTACATGCCCAATCAATGCCTTTATTACGACACCTACATCGGCATACACATCGATGCTGCAGAGTTGTATCCCGAGATGCAGTATGAGAACGAAGACAGCGATCAGCAGCAGCCCTTGACCTTTGCCATCGATGACGCTGGCCTGGAGGTGCTTATTGGCCGCGGGGCTTTCAGGTGGGGTGAGGCATTTGGAATTAACGTAGGTGCAGCCAGAAATGTTTCCTAGCAGGCCCAACTTGCCGATGCAGAGAACTTTGATGCCCGCACTGCCCAGACCGCTGCTGCTGCGTCATCTCGCCCACATGCGCCTCACAAAGGTGCTGCAAACATTGGCCAGGTCAGCAAGGAGCAGAAGCAGAGGCATAATGCCACGTACCTTGCCATGCAGTCGTAGGAGCAGGGGACTCGGGTTAAGGCGATCCAGGTGAAAATCTGCCAGAACGAAGCCCCGTCAAGCGAAAAAGGACTGCCAGATGTGGTATGGTAAGTGTTGCAAACCTGACGATATGAGCCGCATATGTATATTCAACAGCATTTCATGTTAGCACGCCTCTGAGCCATTGTAGGACTCCGAGTTATGGACGACGCAATCGATAAGCGGGTGGTCGACTGCGATTTTGCCTTCCGATGTATCCGGGTAGATATGCGTCCATTTTTTGAGCCTGATTGAAGGTCATGGCGCTCACGCGTGCATACAGATGCTGTGTTTGTTTTAGCAGGGTAAAACAAGAGTGAGGTGGTTCGTGAGTGGAGGCCTGAGCAAAAAAAAACCCCCTTCCGGCATTCAGCGAACCGGCCTGTGTCTGCTGCTATTCCCAAAAAAACAATGTCTTATACCACTAATAACGACCATGTTGCTGGGTATGCGCATCGCGAGCCGAGAGAAGCTTCCGCGTCGCCAGAGAGCCTATGGCTGCCATCTCTGGCGATCGTGCCTCGTCATCATTGTTCGCTGGCTTGAAGGGCTCATCCGATGAGTGCTCCCCCTATTCACTTGCCCTTATCGATGGCGCTAATCGGAGATCAGCACTGGATCAAAGTGATCGATAGCGATCGCATCGGGAATGCGTGGGGCTGGGCCAATATCAGGCCTCATCAAGGAGCTGCCGCACGCACATCCATTGGCTGCACCTGTCACGGCTGTGTGCTTTTGTCGAGTCAACGCTGCTGCACAAGACCTGATTTTCGCCTACTTCCTGAAGCAGTCTCAGCCTGTGTAGCCTTTTTCCTCACATGTGCACTGATTCGCCGATAGGACTCTGGCCCGGAAAATCTCCATAAACCTTCCCTCCCTCTTAATCCGCTGTCTCTCCCCCTCTTCCGGAGCGCAGGAACTGGATGAAGGTCGTTGTGGGCCATGCGGATATAAAACCCATGCCACATTCCGCTGACACCCTGCCAATACCGGTTCTTCTGTATTCCACGTCAGACATCACCAAGACCCAGCGTCCAACCATTGTGAAAGCACCTCAACGCGCGCCTCACATTAATTTTCTATATTCCCTGTTCGCTACTGCTATTCTTTTCCGCGTTATTCTACATTCGCTGTCTTGCTAAGCGTCAGGCGTCCTGTTTTGCCTTGACAGCCAACCTACTGAATACAGACACAAAATAATACTGTCGCCACAAACGACCACGCACCAAGCCTCGTAGGGGTTTCCTTCTGCTCCCTCAAAATTTTGGCATTGCAAACGTCGTGCCGCTATTATATTCGCACACAAGTCTGGAGCACTGCACCGACGCCAGCGCCAATTGTGAGACGAAAAGCCTTTCCTTTTTCTTCCATCTAAGAACACATATTGGCTATATTCTACTACCTCCAACACCATCTCTTTGCAAGCTTGTCCTGTGCTCCTGCAAGATATTCGATATTTTCAACCATGGCTGAGCATCTGAAACGATTCGACACGGACACGCCGCAAATCAACACTGGCGACACGGCCTGGATCCTGGTCTCTTCGGCGCTCGTGTTCATCATGGTACCTGGTGTCGGGTACTTCTACAGTGGCATGGCTCGCAGCAAGAACGCCGTCAGTCCTGGTCTTCCTGTGTATGATCGCCATGGCTGTGGTCCAGCATCCAATGGATACTGCTCGGTTTCTCACTGGCGCTGTCTGACAAGTCCGGCAACAAGTTCATTGGTGACGCGACTTACGGACTGTTGCTTGATGTTGCTGACAGGCCGCATCCGAATGCACCATCCATCCCTGCTAATGTCTATGCCATCTTCCAGTGCATGTTCGCTGCGCTGACACCGGCGCTGGCCCTCGGTGGAGCCGCCGAGCGCATTCGCATCTTCCCAGCAATCGTTTTCACGTTTGTATGGACCACTATTGTATACGACCCGATTGCGTACTGGTCGTGGGCCCCAACGGCTGGCTCTTCACCATGGGCTCGCTGGACTATGCTGGCGGCACTCCAGTGCATATTGCATCCGGCTTTGGTGCCCTAGCCTTCTCTATCATTCTCGGCAAGCGCCATGGCTTTGGCTCGGAAAAGTTTGAGCCGCACAACTACCTCAACATCATCCTTGGTACCTCGCTGCTGTGGTTTGGTTGGTTTGGCTTCAACGGTGGTTCTGCTGGTTGCTGCCAACGGCCGTGCTGGCATGGCTTCGAGCGTCACACATATTGCTGCGTGCATGGGCGCCTTTCCTGGTCAGTGGTCGCGTATTTCCGCAACGGCAAAAAGTTCTCCAGCTTCCACTTTCTGCTCTGGTGCTATTGCTGGTCTGGTTGCCATTACTCCTGCCTCGGGCTTCGTTGCTCCTTGGGCTGCGCTCGTTTTTGGTCTTGTTGCTGGTGTTTGCTGCCACTATGCGGTTGACTTCAAGGAGAAGTTTGGATTTGACGATGCCCTCGATGTGTTCGCTGTTCACGGCATTGGCGGTATGAGTTGGAAACCTTCTGACTGGTATCTTTGCCAGCAAGGCTGTCGCCGAGCTCAATGGATCCTACAATCGATGGTGGCTGGATTGACCACCACTGGAAGCAGCTTGCCATCCAACTAGCGGCTAGCACCTCGGGTGCTGCTTGGTCATTTGTGATTACCTCCATCATCCTGCTGACTCTGAACCTGATTCCCTCGCTACACCTGCGTATTGACGAAGAGAGCGAGCTTCACGGTACAGATGTTGCCGAGATGGGCGAGCATGGCCTACAAGTTTGCTGGTTCATACCTGCCTCCGCACAGCGTCAACTCACCGTCGACCATGGAAAGCGGTGGTTGCCGCTCGCCCAGCCACCCTGGTATCAGCCGATCAGCAATCCGTAAAGTCGTCGATTTCTGAAGTTGCCGAGAAGCAAGTAGAGGCACTGCTGTCCAACGCACTTTAAATTTTAAAGCAGTGGGAGCTTCTAAGCAGGACAGCAATACCGAAAATGTGTTTTCTTTCCTCCCTTCTACCTCAGCGCTTGAACATTGGTCCTTTTCTCTTTTCTCGTTCTGCATTGCGCAGCGATAACTGGCTCTTAGTTCTGATTTGCCCAGTCAACACCCGCTCTCTGGCCCCATGTTTTTAACCTCCCCACATCCACTTGTCCACATAATACCTCCAACATCTCTATCGTCTTCATCGTTTTTCAAGAACACTACCTCTGATTCTATTCACACATATATCATAATTGCTGTATCTCTCTTTTCTTTTCATCTATTATGAGTTTACTAGAAATACTCTGCTCGCGATGCGAGCTCGGCTGCTAGTCAGCATGGGTTGACATGTCGATAAGAGCATCACGGCGAACCGGTCATTTGAACGTGTCGGATGTGTTAACTTGGGGAATGAGTGGGTATCGAATATATGGAATAAAATAACTTCTCCAAAAAATGACTGAGGGAAGAAGGAAGGCTGGTCGTCTGTCTGGGCCTTTGTACGTATGCGTTTCGGCCTTGTCTATGGTGGCGCAGGGGGACTCCGGACCCCGAATGTCAACAGTCGGTTCACTGTGATGCTTTTATCG